>NW_019385380.1:148821-180602 GCF_000671375.1 Centruroides sculpturatus
CCTCACTCATAGGCCGATTGCCAACGACTGACGCTTCCTGCAGGCGGGAAAAAATTCAGGGCTGTGCATGACTGTCCCCTCCACAACTCCACCGAAGGAGGCCTCTCGCGCATCATTGGTTTACGCGAAAAAAAAAAAGGTCCGCTACTTTTTGATCAGACCTTGTACATAAATTATTATATCATTATTGAAAACTTATAATACAGTGGGTGATCGGTTAACAAACAAATCGGATAACGAACACTTTCGTGAAAGATTTTTATGATCGGACAATGAACACATGTTTAGATAATGAACATTTCACTGAACAAACACAAGAAGCGACATAAAATAATGAATACTGATTGGTCTTCCTTTGTCTTCAGGTAACAATTCGAAACTTTTCGGAGTGCAGGAGACGTCAACATCGACATTTTACCCAGTATATACTGATTGGATAGTATTCCCCCAAACTTTGAAACTCTCCCTTGTAATTTCAGTCTTTTGTATTTTTGACAGAAACAATACTTTTATGTTTTCTTCTGAAAATGCGGATTTATGCCGATATCTGCTATTAAAGATCTTTTGAAGAAGTGGGAGGATGTCAGAACAACGGTCTTAAAATGGCATCCAAACTAGGTTGATGTTAATAGGCCTAGGGATCTCTACAATTACAATGCTATTAATTACTTCTGAAAAATCATGAAGACAGAAAAGCAATCGACATTGGACGTATTCTTTAACTCCCACAAACGGAAAAAAACATGACTAATAAAAATGCAAGACCGTGTATATATGTATTTTTTTTATTACATATGAATAAATGTAGTAAGAAAGTATATATTTTTTATTTTTTTTTGGGTCTGCAGAACGAATTAATCAAATTCCCATAGAAAGCTATGATAAATCGATAATCGATTAATGAATAATTCGGATAGCAAACAAAATCTTGGAACAGATTATGTTCGTTAACCGATCACCCACCGTATATTCTCAGTTTTATTGTATTGTTGGATGAAAACTCTTTATTTGCAATTTTCAATTTATTTGTTAATAATTGATCTGAATAAATTTACAATAAAGTTGTTCGTAAATGTTTTGGATATATCTGAAAAAATAAATTCAATATTTAATACTTTTTTATGAAAATAGTAGTACAGTAGTCCCGAAAACTCAGCCTAATGTGGATCAAAGGGTGGCCAAGTTTATGAAAATGCCGGGTTATCGGGAATGGGGTTAAAAAAGAATAAATAACGAGTGTTTCCTCAGAAAATACTATACTGTACTTGTATGTATTGTTTGCTTGAGAACACAACAGAGAATAAACTGCTCAAATACCCAAAAAAAGGAAAAGTACATACTTTATGAAGGCATAGAACCTTTACTACATGAAAATGAAAATTAATGAATACACAGTGTACAGTAATTTACCTGATAAGACAGACCTCAGAAAAATACTTTGAGGCATAAAGCTGTCTATAATGAAAATTAACTAGGGGTTTTTTCACCCTGCCAGGTATGGCCAAGTTATCCGGACTGCCGGGCTATCGAGTGCTGAGTTTTTGGGACTCTACTGTAATACATTTTTCTTGTATCAAGTATTTCAGAAACTGCAGAAATCTTTATTGCAATTTATGTATTTTTAGAAGTGTCTGCACATTATGTTATTGTATCTCAATATAGATGATGTAATGTTATTGTTTATACCAGGGGTGTCAAACTGGCAGCCCGTGAGCTGCATGAGGCCCCCAATGTAATTTTTTGTGGCTCGCAGCCATATTGCTCTGAAATGAAATAAAACAGCTTATAGACCAAGATCAACTGATAAACATTTATCTGCCATAATGAAGATTGTTTGTTTTCAGTCTTTGAATCCATATATTGGAAAACTAGGAGGAGGAAGATAGTGCTGGCAACTTTCCAGTAAAAACAATTAATTTTAGTATAATACGTACATTAAATAAAAGAAATATTTAAATAAATAAATAAATAAATAAAAGCAATACTATAGCAATTATATATTGTTGAGTTGAATTCACTGAACTACATAATGTGTTTTAATTGCCCTATCTATATTCCTGCATTCTCACTCCAAATTATCTCTGGCGAAATGGCCCGTTGTTTAAATGAGTTTGACACACCTGGTTTATACCATCAGACCAGAAAACAAATATATTTTCAGTTCATATTATAAAATAGTTTGAACTTGTTAACTTGAATTAATCTAATTTAAACCTTGTACTTGAAATATATAATTTTTTCTTAAAAGTAATATGTAAGTAAACACAGTTGAATATTTTAATATATTTAGTTACTGTAAAAGCAACATGCATGATACTGAAAATTTTTAATGTAATGATACATTAAATAATTTGATTTTTGAAAGATATTTAAATTTAATACACATCTTAATATAAAATAATAATAGTATTAAATATCTTATGTCAACTGCAGACTTCTAACATTAATTATTATTATTAAGAACCATATCTTTAAACAGGGCAAATTCTTCACTTGACTAACATTTCCAGTCAGTTTTCACATAAAAAAATTTAAACTTAGCACCATAATCAAAATTATTAGGAAAAATGCTAAATTCAAAAACCAAAATAAATTTTTATTCTGAAATGCTTTAGATCATCAGCTGGAAAATTTTTTAAGTGCTTTAGAATGAATACATTGAATTTAATGATATTCTTTTTTAAACTGTTTTAAATTTAAAATTAACAAAAAGTTATAAATGTAGAAAAATTAATAAGATAAACAAAAAGTATTAAATAAAATAAAACTGAAGTAAAATCTAAATCAATGAAATAATAAGTCTATATATATAAAAATGGACGTGTGTGTCCCTATATTTCACTTTTCCGCAAAAATTACACGTCGCACATGAATGCTGTTTGTATGTGGTGGTAGCCCCAAGTCTCTATTCATGCACTATGGGGGTTACGTCTTAATAGCTATAAGGGTGCGGGAGATATGGGGCTGAAAGTGGTTGAAAGTGGTTTTCTATTTCGAATGTTATGTTCGAATTTGTTTGAATTTAATTCGAATATTGTTTGAACAAATTCGAACAATATTCGAATTAAATTCGAACATAAAATTTGAATATCGGTTCGATTATAGAACAATTGTAAATGTTCCAGAAACGTTGAAAATAGTTCGTTTGACTGGACGTGAACAGGAGACGTTCAGAAATAGAATCGGGACCAGGTTTCTAATTAGTCTGGAAACAGGGGACTTATTTCTTGCATTCTGTGAAAACGGGTAAGATTGGCTATAATGTAATTATCTTAATCTTCACTATTGTTACTTTTTGCCCACAAATAAAAACTCAGCAAAGCGGGTCCTTGCAGCTAGATTCTAGATTACTTAGAAAAACAGTCTTATATAAAAAACAAAAACTATATTACATACAAATGTACGAGCAAATAAAAACCCAGCAAAGTGGGTCCTTGCAGCTAGTATTAAATAATAATACTTTATTTAATAATTTAATAAAGCAATATAGTGTAAAATGTAAGCTCCTGACCATCGTACTCTGACCTGGAAGAAATATATTTCACTCTTGTGACTTCTTCACTTACAAAAAAAAAGCTAGCTAGGGTCCTTTTGTGAGGCTCTGGACAGGTCCGAACCCTCACTAAAATTTGCGTTAAAGAAAAATACAGTAGTTAGAAACAGATTTTTTATATGAAAACGCAACGCTAACTTTTAAACAATAGAAGAATGTAAGTCCGTCGACCATCTCTGGTTGGAAATCAAATTAACGTTCGATTTTGACCTTTCCTGTGCCCCCGAAAGGTTTCAAATTGTCATCGGGTGACAAGGAGAGACCAATCGGAAAGGGGAATTAGAGGAAAACGGATAAAACCCCGGACATTTAAGGATGTGACGGCTTCTTCTCCCAAAAGTTCCAAGTGACGGATCTATTGTTGTGTGTGTGTCTTGCGCTCATCTTCGTTTCCATCTCCCGACCTCAGATCGACATCTTTACATCAACAGAAGTCGACCGCATTGTCCCGGAGATGTCGATGGAATCGTTCATTCGCGAACAAGGGACACTCCTTCAAAATGGGACTATCTTGGAAAGGAGAGGAAGACCCAGAGGCTGCAGATGCCGCAGAACTTCCAAGATTGCGAAAATCTTGTAAGCTTCTTTCGTGTTTAATAAACGGGTTGTGTTGTTTGTAAATGAGGCATCTATCTCTGACTCAACTGCTTCCACATGTCGTTGATTGTTAAAGCTCGGCAGTCCAGACGGCAAGGGAGGCAATGACGATATATATCACATATTATCGTTCATTGAGTTTTTTTAATTTCTTCTCCCCTCGGCCCCCACACTTTGAACAAGTGCTGTAATCTTGAGTGTCTTGAATCAGTCCATCTGCTGTCCAACATTACAGAGTTATGGGAACGAATTACATTAATTTGTGTGCAAAAAGATAAATGTAGTACTGTCTATTATAATAGGCTTACCTACTCAGTTTTTTATGATAGTAGGGTGTTTCCAGAAAAGTTGTACTTCTTTAATAAGTGCCCATTGCTGTAACATTTTGTTTATTGTATAGATTCATAATGTTCCATAAGGAATTGCCGTAGTGTTCTATACGAGGCTTACAAGATATTTATGCACATAAGAAAGAAAAATCTGAGATGACAATACAGTAGCAGCTAATAAAACCAGAAGTTAGTACAAACTGAACAAGGTAGTCTGTGTTTATGCTGACAAAGATGGTATACTAGTGTTTGTTACTATTAAAACCTACAGAGAAAAGATGAGGGGATAACATGAATACCAACTCATCTTTGCTTAACAAGGATCCTAAAAATTCTCTGTTATAAGAAGTGAGGTTGCTAGCCAAACACAATAAGCTTTCAACAATTTGAAGTTTCCACCCTTGTAAAGAGATGTTGCACCTACAGTCAGTCTTAAAACTTTAGACTAATTTCATCACATCACAAAGGGCATCACAGTCTTGAATTAGAATAACTAGGTAAAATAAAAAAAAAGTTATGAAAAAATCAAATATCAATAATTGAATGTTTAGCTTGGTCTTTAGTTATATTTTCATCTAAAAAAAATAATTTCTAAATAAAGTGTTAATGTCATAATTTTTTACTGCCAACTATAAATCATCTCATAGTTGGCAATCAAACAACAGGTGCCATCTACGAGATAACTTATCTGTTGTGTTTTGCCAGATACAACCATTCCAGTAGTAAGTAGTTATTATAACTAATTAGTGGGCATCAGGAATGAGAACGACACATTAATTAGGCATTATAGAATAAACTATAAAGAAGTTTAAAATGTGATAAGAGTTTTCTGTTTGATTGCCAGATATGAATATTATCACAATAAATATACTACCAAAGTAACTAATTTGTGCTTAGAATATGAAAGAAATCAATTTGGTATCATGAAAGGGAAAACTTATTGAAAAAATATTGAAAAACGTTAAAAAATAAAAAATCATATTTATTTATATTACTTGAATTATCTTGTAATTAGCATCTGTGAAAGAAAAGTTACTTCAAGTGCCCACTACAGAATAATTTGCATTGATATTTTTTTGGTAAATATTAAATATTACTACCAATCATATTTAAAAATAAANGAAAAAAAATGCTATAAAAAAGTGGTTGTCGAGCTCTAATGAAGGTGCTTGTAGCTCTTCATGCACTTTGAAGGCGCTGGATCAGTTGTCGACTAATTTCTTTAGAAAGATTTTAGAAATTATGACTAAATAATACCATCAGTAATCATTAATGCGTTGGGAAAAGAACCGAGAGCGAAGAAAAAAATAAAAAAAAAATGAAAGAAAAAATTGAAAGTGGATGCTGTTGAAGTTATTAGAAACTGTAAAAAACGAACTGTGATGGATTTAAGATTGGACAGATGTCTTTGATATTGCACCTTTCATAAAATAAAAAAAATGGAATTTAAAAAAAATTCTTCAAATGAATAAATATATGCTTAATAGAGATAATTGGGAGTGAATTCTTATTAAAAATTATATTTGAAACAATTTTATTAATCAAATTTTTATTAGTTACATTTCATACGATAAATTGGTAATTTTTTACAACCTTAACACCTGCTTGAAGAGGTTTAAAGAAGAAAAAAGAATTAATTTACGTATCTGATTCTGTTATCAACGTTAACGTTTAAATTACCAATTTTTAATAAATTAAAAAAATGTATTTAGTGAGTTCGTTACACGTTTTTTTTCTTTTTTAATCTTTAGAAATGTTTTAAATGAAGAAGGATTGACAATTTAAAAATAAATATAAAAATGTATTTAGTGAGTTCGTTACACGTTTTTTTTCTTTTTTAATCTTTAGAAATGTTTTAAATGAAGAAGGATTTATCATTTAAAAATAAATATAAAAATTTAAAGCAGCAAATAAACATTGCATAATAAAAATGGTGCCCAAAGCATGTTTGTGTAAAAGCACTCATGGCAGTCAATGTGCTAAGTGTGAGAGCAAGGACGTGACAAAAAGTGTAGTGTCCGGGCTCTCTCACTTTATTATCCGATCATGACATTTGTGGTAACATTTTCCCAGCGGAAAAATAATTTAACTGTTGGAGGATATGATCGTATCTTTCACTGGAGTCACTTCCTTTCCCAGGTGACACATCAAATGTGTCACCAGGAACCTAACAACAAAAATCACTATTGGACAGAGAAATCAACATTTCCAAAAATGGGCAGGAGAAGAAAGAAGGGAGGACCCCCCAAATAAAAGAAAATATCTGGTGACAATACAGAGAGTTTGTCCGTCACAGGGAATTCGTTGCTCATCTCAGATACATCACCCATCCTGCCGATCCTAATAAGTTATCCTATCAACCCTGTTTGACTGCTATCAGCACTCCAGTTTGACTCTTCTAGCGATCTCAAACGAACAATCCTGCGAACCATTGATTTGCCGATTCTCCAATTTGACGAAAGATCAGCCTCTTTGATTTTTGTAAGGTATTTATTCACTTGCGAACAGTTGTGAACTCTCTCTCTTTCTGTAGGATCTGACATCAAATGACTATACAAAATAAAAATTTTTGTATGGTCATTACTGTTTAATCATATAAATAATCCTAGGACAAATATATTTATGGAAAAATTGCTTTATTTCCAAATTTGCGCCAGAGGACAGTGGTCCACCTTTAAATGCAACTGAGACCTGACTTATAGTGAAAAATGTTTTAATGCTGAGTTTATTTGACATTGGAGCCTACAGAAAAAGCTCAGAGTCAAGTGTGTTCCTGTACATGTTTTTTAATATTATCTCTTTGGTCATTTTAAAGAAGATTTATGTTTTGTCTTCATGTTGTATATCATCTGTCTTTGGTTGGATATAAAAAAAAAGGATTAAATTGACCCAAAAAATTTTTGAATGGTCATTACTGTTTAATCGTGTAAATAATTCTGGGATAAATATATTTATGTTCATATAATGTTTTTCAGGCCTAGTTATACTGTAAACTCTTTTCATTCCATAACTGTGAACAGCAAATTCTTGTGACAGTGCTCATTAACAATATAGATGAGGTTATTTACCCCACAATCTCATCTATATTGTGTAAGTAACAATTAAGTTCAATGTAGCATTATACCTTTGTGATCAAAAAGTATCGGAAACAGTGGCGTACCGTGGGTGTCAGCCGCCTGGGGCGGAGGAAAATTTCGGCCTCCCTTATTTAGGTATTTCAATTTAAAAGACCGAAATTCAGTTTTTCACAGAACAAGCAATGAAAAATTCGGTGGTAGTGCAGCGACCTGTTTAAAATAGTTCTATTGGATATTAGTGGTGTATATGAATGCGAATGAATCGTAAGGAAAAAAGGTCAACAGGTTTCGCAGGATTTCCTCGGATGAAAAGATTACTAGTTCACCCGGACGGCGAGCCGGTTCCCGGACTGTCCGGACGATAGCACTATCGTAGGCGTGATGCAAGTATACATTAGGATGTTTCAAATTTCCGGTTTCCAACTGTAATTCCACTGGAAAATGGTCCGAAAATGAGAGAGACCCAACACGAAAGGATTCAACCTTATGAACAAGATTCTGAGAAACGACTATAAAGTCTATTACCGAGCTACCCACTTTTGACAAAAAAGTTAGTTCACCTGGGAAATCTCCCTTAGTACGACCATTAAGGAGAATAAAATCGTGTTCAATCAACCAATTCAGAAACTGTCTCCCGGCCGTGTCAACCTTTAAATCCTTTGACCGTCTGATATCAAAGATGTTGGGAGAAGCTACATCCACATGTGAATCAATTACTTCACTAATATGGACGTTAAAATCGCCCATTATCACAATTCCATTGTAGTACGAAAACCAAGAATTCAAAATAGAAGAAAACAAATCTAAACGTAAGCCCTGCTGCCTCAGCGAACCAGCATATACCACCAACACCAGGATATTCCTAGGTTCGAGAGCCGAATACAGTGATAAACCAATCACTATCAAACTAGGGTAAGTTTCCAATAACTCGAAGTGCCCTCTAACTTTATCAAAAAATAACAAAATACCACCATGGGGTCTACCCGGCCCCAATGGCTTTTCCGCTGGAATCATAAAATACTTCCAGTTAACTGGAAGAAAGTTAGCAAGAGAATCTCCATTCACTGAAACCATCCAGGTTTCAACAAGGGCTAAACAAATTAAACCTGGTCGTTTAGTCATGTAATCCAACAGAGAACACTTGGTGCTAAACCCACAACAATTTTAAAAAACAAAGATTCCGAATAACTACCTGAACCAAACTGGTCCAGGCACGATGAAGTTGAAAGTATCTCCAAACCCATTCTCCTGCGGGGAGGAAAATTCAAAATAAAAAAGAAACAGGCACCTCTATTAAACGATGGCCCGAGGTAGAATACGTGAATCTCTTGTCGTCTACATATAATACGTCATCTCGCAAAAAAACACGACGGCCAGCTTCCCGATATTCTTTTAAGAAAGTAACCAGGTTTTTACGGCGAACTCGGGAATTAAACGACAGATCCGGTGCCAACCTAAATTTCACCGATCTTTCCCTACGCTCTTGTAGAGTTTTCGTCCGAAATTTTTGCAATAAATGATTTCGACATTTCCAGGACGACAACTGTATGCAATAGAATTCCCGAGCTTTATCTCGCAAACGGGAAACACCGACAATATTATGCCCCGACAGATCAGTCACATCTAATTCCTTAGAAAATAGGTTAACAATATAATCCCGCAAATCCAACTCGAGCGGAATACTATGATTAAACAACATTAGATTGCTTCTGTTTGAAGCATTAACTTTTCTATCGTAGGCAAAAGAGTGTAACTCACCAATGTCATCCAAAGGTAACTGCTGTTGCTGTTCCAGTTTATCTAATCGCAAACATAATTTAGAAAAGTCGGTTTCCAATTTCCTTACCGAGTACAAAGTTGACTGGTTGGCCATTTCCTAACTGGCGAGCCTATCTTTGATACACTTCAACTGCAACATTACTGCATTTAAAGTCGTCTCCAAATATTGTCGTAAGGTTAACAATTCTTCTCTATCTGAGTCCGGAGGAGATTGCCTCTTAAAATAATGTTTTAATTTTGGATATTTTACACCCAGATCACTCGGTGAACGATGATACTTAGTTCTCTTCCGTTCTTCTTGGGCTTGCTTTAACGCTTCTGGCGGTGTACGTGGAAACATTTCCGAAAAAATAGAGATAATGACACAGGATTACACAATAAAGCAAAAAAAACAAAAAAATGTACCAACTTAGGTAACAGATAGATAAAAGACTCAGTAATTTACAATAATTCACTTAACAAAATCTCCAACAAAAAGTCACCAGCCGGATGTTTCAAATTTTTATAAGATATTATTATTATTTATTGTGAAATTTTGCTGCCCCTAAAAAGTGCCGCCCGGGGCGGGCCGCCCCTGCCGCCCCACTACGGTACGCCACTGATCGGAAATGGTTCAGTAAACTGTGAGATTTGAGTTTATTCATCAAAACTTATTTTGTTCCCTTCAAAGTAATTACCTCCCACTCCAATGCACTTTTGCCAATGTTTTTTCCAATCCTTGAAATATGCTTTACAGTTGCTTTCATGAAATCCCTTCAGGAATTTTGTTTTATGACATCAGTCAACTCAAAACAGTGCGTATGAAGTGGAAATTTTAGTCGAGGAAACAGGAAAAAGTCACATTGTGCCATATCAGGTGACTATGGAGCTTGTGGAACTGTATTTGTAGAATTTTTGGCCAAAAATTCATGAACAAGAGCATTGTGAGCAAGTGCATTATTGTGCAAAAGCCATGAGTTTTCTTGCCACAAATTGGATTGTTTTCTGCAAATTTCTTCATGCAAACAACTCAAAATGCTCAAATAACAATTTTTGTTGAGGGTTTTGTTTTTATATTGTTTACTTGGACCTTGTTTGTAAATAGGACTTATTATACTGGTATAGTTTCTGATTAGCAAAGAGAGAAAGTCTTAGTCAAAAGGTAAAACAGAATATCTTTATTTTCACATGTACACTCTGTATGTTTCAGACCAGTAGTCCCTTCTTCAGCATTATATAACAATTGTATAAAAACTTTTAAACAATGATATTACACCTGACAATATTTGAGGTAAGATAAAAAATTACTTATATTTTCTTTACTGTCCAATATTAATACAACAATGATACAATATAAAACATCCAAAAAACAGAGTGTAACATAATTATTGTAATGTTTTCTAATTTATGCCTGTATAAAATGATAAAACTATTAAAAAAAAAATAAAGTTTTGTACAAAATGTAACATTTTGCCTTTGTTTTTTTATTCTTTATGTTGGTATTAGTGTTGTATTAATATTGGACAATAAAGATGATGTAACTAATCTTGTATCTTATCTCAAATACATAGCCAAATGAATGCCTTAAATACTCAGGCTCTAAATCTGCTAGTTTTAATAATTAATACTAAATAATTTGCTACTAGAGGTAGACATTAAGTGAAGTGCATCTCTTATCTAAATTAATGATTATAATCATCTGGAAGAAAAGAACTGGCCTGGGGCAGATTTGTAGCCTGAGTATTTAAAGCAATCATTTGGCTATGTATCTATATATTATCAGGCTTTGGGTTTTTAATATACTTGTATTGTTGAGAGTAATATCATTTTTTAAAAGGTTTTATAAAATTATTATAGAATGTTGTAAATCTGCTAAAGAGAAACCTAGAGGTCCAAAACATGCAAAAGGAGCATACAGGTGAAAATAAAACTATTTTGTTTTAACTTTTGACTAAGACTTCCTCTCTTTGCTAATCAGAAACTACACCAGTATAATAAGTAATTGATAAACAAGGTTCAAGTAGACAATATAAAAACAAAAAAGTAAAATATTAAGGACATAGAGGTAAAAAGAATTAATATTCTTTGTTGACAGTTTGGCCAGTCAGAAGGAATTCATGATGGACATCACCAAGACAATTGAAGTCAACATGACCTTGATTTTGGACTGTGGTCTTTTTGATCTCACTTCGCTTTTTGAGCACTGTTCACTCGACTGTTGAGCTGTTTTGGTGTCAAAAGCAAAGATCCATGTTTCATCACCCATAATGATGTATTTTAAGAACAATTCGCTTTGAGAAAGCATTTCTTTAACCACTAGAACACATTTTTAGAAAAAAATTCAATTTTTTCAGGATGACTTGAGAAGCAGTATGCTGCAAGCCCAAATTATCTTTTAAAATTGTTTGACAATAGCGAGGTTGCAGCCAATGTTTTCATCTCTAAAACGTGAATATCGAACGTCGAGCATCACTATCTTGTAAGCTGCACTTGATGTTCGATGTTCGCATTTTAGAGATGAGAACTTTGGCCGCAACCTCGCTACTACCCAAATGATACTGGAACATATTCAATAATGTTTCTAATTGCTAAATGATGATCATTGAGCTGAGCACTAAATCTCTGACTTGAGTGACATGTTCATCAATGGGTGGTTTATTGTGGTTCATCTTCAACATGTTCAACATCTTCAACATGTTCTCTACCTGAACATCTTGTACTACTCAAACTCTTGTTTTTGGTAGACTATCATTACCAAAGGCTTTTTGCATTGTAACATTTTTGTAGCAGTAATTCCATTGTGAAAACAAAATTTAATGCCTGTTTTTTGCCAAATTATACTCGACATTTTGAAAAATCACTGGTGCAAAAATTTTTTACACACAAAACAAACATTTATTTGCAAATGAAAACAGATGATGACTTGATGATTGCTGTTAATGAAAGTTGTACCAAATGATGACCAAAAGAACGATGTCAGTGCCCTCTTGCATGCAGTTTAAATAAGTCATTCCTCATGCTTTTTGATTACAGCAGTAGGAATAAAATGCACTTTTTGACAAAACCTCTCCTCTATACTACATATAGTTATTGCAATTCAGCTTAAATATGCTACTTTGTACATCTGTTGAGTGTCTCATATATATCATAGTTGCAATTTCCATATCCATTACTGTAAATTAAGTTTTAATTTGCTATTTTTTTATTATTATTAAATAGGCATGTATTTCTTGGATTCACAAGGGATGGCCATTTTCTGTTGTCATATACTGTTCAAGTTGAGGTTGATGTGAATACATCAGCACCTTGTTATATATATCAACTACATTGGTGGCATTTTATGCCTTATCGCCCTTTGAAGAAAGTATGTATGTATAAATTTAAGATTTCTTTTTAGTCTTAATATTTAAATTTAAATTATGATTTTTAAGATGTCAGAAGTACGCCTGTTTGGAGAAAATGAAATTAACCAGGATTTAAGAATTGTGGTTTGTCAGTGGCCTATGGATGAAGAAAATATATTGATATATGGTTGTTGGTGAGTATAATTGTTAAATTTAAATTAGAATAATTTATTACTTGTTTTTAGGTTAATCTTCATAATTATAATTCCTGAGATTTATTTAAAATTTATTATTTTTAATCTGAAATATTTTAATCAATCCTAAATGAACATGACATNAAATAATTGGCTTTATATTCATGACTGAGGTATTGAAACTAATGATGACATAAGCCCATATTTGACACACAAACTTATTGTCATCATAATGTTCTTGGAGGATGTCTTTTCATAACAATGTTAGTGTAAGTCCATATCAAATATCAAAGATGAGCCAAATGCGAGATTCCTCATGATCTTACTTCTCTTAGCACTCAAATGTATAAACAGTTACTCAAAAGCAAGATAATAGGCTCACACCATCATTGTTTCAATGTTTCTATTATTATAATTCTTTATTTCCTAACTTGGCACTGTAGCCTCCATCTCTTCTTTTTCTAAGATTAATCTGAAATATTTTAATCAATCCTAAATGAACATGACATGAGATATTGATTTTATCAACCTATCAGAAAAACTGGATGTAAAAAAATTACATCCAGTCTCAAAGAAGAAAAAAATATTACTGATTTAAATACTAAACTGATCAAAACTTTTCTTTAGCGTACGGTTTTAAATGAGAGCTAATACCACTTTTGTCTGTAAGGATTAGATAATAAAGTAAAATGAATGGATAAAATAACATACATTGAAAGAAAGAGAACAAAAAAAACTTACTTTAGCAGAAATATGCCAATCATTTTCCTTGTGAGAAAAGGTCAGAGTTAAGAAAAATTGTATAAGAAGTCTAACTAAGGTAACAAGAAACTTATTGTTCATTTCTTTAGCATCTCTAATAGCTGGTCAATTCTTTGAAACTAAGTTGAAAATGAATTGTAATTCATTTTTAGTTTTTAAGATCTGAAAGGTTCCAGATTTTGAGTTGTCTAAATTTTAGAATTAGTGCAGTTGACATAAATATTAATTTATATAATCCTGACATTTTTATTTCTTCAATTGTAGCACTTCTTCTGTCCAAGATGCAGTTCAGTGTTACTTAACAATAACAGCACAGCCTTCTCTTCAGCAATGTAGTGATTGTATGACATTAAAAGATAAACAGAACAGAGATGGTAAGTATTTATTATCGATGATAAAAGCTGATGAATTATTTTACTGAAAAATTTCATTGAAACATTTTTGATTTACGTGTAATCAACCATGCTTATAATAGATTAATTGATCTTTGGACTCAGACAGGAATATTATGAAATGAATATAATCATGTTAATTTCAAACATTATGCACAGTAAATATGAAAACACAAAACTGGAAAAACATTGATTTAACAATCAGTTTAGTTTGTTTGAAAACAAAAATCTTAATTGAAACTAATAATGTAATGCTTACATTGCAATGTTAGATACAGGTATACCTTGCCTTATGTAGGTAATTGGTTCCAGGAGAGGCAACTTAAGTCAAAATGACCTAAGTCGAATTTACTTGTTTCCAAATTTACTTGTCACTAGGCTAAGCCACAAATAACCATTCTTAGTTCTGTATTTTATTTATAGATGCATTTTTAATAATATATGGTTAATAAGAATCTATTTTAAGCTTACAAACAAATAAATTTTAGTTTTTAATATAGTACAGAAAAAAGTAATCTAAATTTACGAATTCATGTACGTACAGTACATACTTGTAAATGTACATGTTTACAATTTGGTGATGTTTACAGTACATTGCAGACTCTTTATTTGTGAATGTGGTTTGCTCTAAGACATTATTAAATAAGATGATTTTGTAAGGTTAAATAACAAATACAGTTATTAAAATTATCTTGCGACAATAGAAAATAAACTAATTTATATTAAATTTACCAATATCGAGTGGCACTGGCAATGACGCCAAACGGTAGATATTGGAGCTACTGTGGAAAACATCAATATTGAGCACTTAAAGACCGCTAAATAAGACAACACAGAAACACAGATGTTTTCATGTTTTGTTCTCTAGGATTTATGATGATTATATTAACATTTACTGTAAATGTACATATTTTAATATGATTTTATGTGCTTTAATGTTTTTCTAGTAATATTACGACTTCAATATTTGTGGCAGACGGACGTAAAGTCGAATAAAATGACTTAAACTTGATATTCATTTTTGCATATATTTTTTGACAAATGATATATAATCAAGAACGACGTAACTCTAAATGATGTAACTTGAGGTATACCTGTATAATTAATTCTTCAGTTTCTTCTATTTGAGAGTTAATATTTTAAAATGATTACAAGTACATAAATGAAACATAACTATATATATTTTCATCTCTGTCAATAGATTATATAACGATTTTAATATAAATAGGAAATAATACAGTAGAAGCTTGCAAATATGGAAAAGAGAAATATATTGAAAAATAAGGTTTTGAAAAAAATGTACAAATAAAAACATAGCAGAAAGAAACATTTCTGATCTATGTTTTTCTTGGTGTATCTCCTTGATAGAATCAATTAAAATGAAAGTGGGAGTAAGCATAACTGCTGAATTTCTTCTTTGCAAATGATCTGGCATTTTATTTTTATATTCAAGAAACCAGGACTGTGAAGTGAAGTTGGACTATGGACACAAACTCCAATCTTCATGTAAACTTGTATTTAAACTGTAGACTTAAAATCTGTTTTTAAGTCACGCAAAGCAAGATTCGAACTGGATAACAAAACAAACCTTCAAACATTCAGTAGACATTTAATGGTAACTAACATTTTCAAGTGTAATGATGTTCATTAGATTCAAATCTCAAAACAAAAGAACAGAACATGCAAATTTATGCAAATTTTATTTTTATGCAGATTTTATTTTTATTCAACTTTTATAATTAAACACCAAATGGCATACAAAAACTTCTGTATTAAAATAAACAATTATACAAACAAATCATCAAACTTCAAATTTTTTTTTCTAACTGCTTTTTCAGCAAAGGATAAAATCATAATGAAATACTAATTGTCACTAAACATGTTCAAATAAGTTATAAATCTCAGCTAAATATTAAAATTTATTTGAGGGATGTAACAGCCTTACGTGCAAATTCTATGAAATTTTTAAAAGTTGATTTTCTGGAAAAAGAAAAGTGAATGTTTTTTTCTCTTAAAATTAACATTATTGATAAATGGAGATTTTTAAAAAAGCAAATTTATTTGATTATGTTAAATCAAAACAGTGTGTAAAAAATTCCGTACATTGTGTAAAAAAACCATATAAAACAGAATCGAGTTTACAGTAAATCACCATTAATTCTTACTGTGCGTAACTTGCACAAATTTTTTTCAAAATTGACAATAATTTTAAATTTATCAATAAGAGAAAAATTATAATTAATGAGTAATTGACAAGTAATTACTAAAGACTGTATATTGCTGTATACTGTGTTATGAAATTTTATGAGTTTATTTCCCATAATAAATTTAGTGGTATAATTTAATAAAGCTCAGTAAAACTTCTGTATAGAACTGATGATAAATTACTGTATTGTAAATCCAATTTCTTTTTTCCGTATCAGAGAAAACACCCTGCTAACTTAGACTTTTGTAGCCCTTATTAGTCTGTATTTATAAGGTTTATCCCTACTAACTCAATTAATAAATTATTAAGATAAACTACTAATTTTATTTATATGACATTATATTTGAAGTATATTTGTGCTTGCTAGTTTACTTTTCACTCATCAGATGGATTTAGAAGGTTTTGACTAAAGTAATATCTCAAATTGATAGAATTAAATTATTGAACACTCAGCACAGAATATCTTCTATAAATGTTTACAATTATGTATATGTGTTATAAAATTCTTTGTAAGTGTAAATAATTATTTATATCACTTACATTTTTAATTGAAAAAAAAACTTTTTAAAACCAAAAATAAGTTGAATAATAATTGATATGATTAAAATATATTTCACCCATGATCACATGCAATAGTGAGAATTTTCTGTACACATTAGTTTTTCATGTTCATTTTTCACCAAATTGACTGACTTAGCTATGCTTCCATGATATCCTCAGGCTATGTGTTATCCATCTGACTGTGTAAAAATGTGATAAAAATATATTTTGCTACCAAATCCTCAAAAATCTGCTGCAGAAAATCACTGCCTTATGTATGCAAGCGCGCACAATTTTTCTTTATTGTCACGTGATCACATGAAAAAGCAGAAATTTTCCATTCTGATGTCAATTTCAGTTACCTGATGACATTATTGAAAATGATGTCATGGAGGTCTCTCATGACTGCTGCAATAGGTAGTCATGACATCATGGATGTTTGTCAGCTAAACATGATGTAATGACATGCATGGTCTTCAAGTTTTTATGATCTTGAATGCTTATCTATAAGAAAGTTTAGGGCAATATGAACTTCAATGATTTAAAGGTTTTTGTGGCTTTATTTTGTGCTGAAAAATATAAAAAAAAGAAAAGTTTTCTGGTCTTGCTGAGAAACACCTCATTTTTTTTGTTATTTATTTCCAGCTGAATTCATTTTGCATTAGTGATATCACAAAGTTTGAAGGGCTTCATAAGATATTTTTCTCTGAACAAAACAATATCTCATAAAGTAAATAGTGTATGATCTTGAAATTTGGCACGTATACAGAAATTACAGGATTTTTTTTAGAATTGTGAAATTTGATGAATGGCAATTATTTGTAGCATAATTGCGTGTGAAAAATCAGCAGAAAATTACTGCCTTATGCATGCAGCTGTGTTAAAAAACCACATGTGATCATGGGTTAATGTTACTTATATATATATATATATGTTACCGCTAAAGCTCGAAATCTGTTAATGTGTACATTACCTAGCTAATCTGCAGATTAACTAGGGTGATCTGTTAAAGCTGCGAAAATTGTTCAATTTCTCAAATTACCTAGGTAATGTTCAGATTATCTAGGCAATCTGCACATTAACGGCTTCCGTATCGTTAAAGTTCAAAAGTTTCTTTCACTTCCTTTCCCCACTCCTTCTTTTTACGTAGATAAATTTAAATCCTAGAATGCAAGCAAGCACCGAATTGGTGAGTAAAATCAAGAAAAGATTCTTCGCAAACCTCTTTAGCGAAGATTTAAAATATAATACGTAGTGTTTTAATAACAAACCAAAGTATGATTCCATAATTGAAGATGTAAAGCAAATAAAAGTTTCCAAGAAGAAAGAATCATCTCGAGATTATCAAATAATTCAAAGGTGTGATGTGTTGACTGTACGAGGCTGTGAAAAACTCATTGAGCCGTTGTCAGATGCGCGAGAAAGGTTTGAAAAAGTTTGTCCATGCCGGAGAATTGTTTGACATTCGATAAAAACTGAAGAAGACCTTGAAAAATTAGAAGATTCACAAGAGACTGTGATTATGAGATCACAGTCAAATCTTACTCAAGAGGACATTCCGTTATCCCCCGCTTCTACAGAATCACCTATAGAAATACAAGAATTTACCGATAGTAATCTTAAACTGCCTTCTATACCGTTGATTGATGATGCAGTCACGAAGAATATTCAGTTACCCTGCACCTCCAAGGAATCGCCTCTGCAAGTTGAAGAAGTCATCACTGAGTTACTCTCAACTTCAGCAGAATCGCCATCACAGTTTCGTACGGAGCCTGTAAAGAGCACTATACAAGACATAGTCTGTATTGTTTGCTCAAAAGCAGCATCAAGTGCTCACAAGTGTAAATCGTGTAATATGTTTGTTCACGCAGTTTGTGGTGAAGTAGATCCTAAAGAGGAAGGGTATGGTAAGAATGTATTGTGCATCATCTGTAAAAAGAATATGGATCAGAAAATACAGCGTGATGAAGCCAAGAAATGTTTAGAAAAGCAAGCAAAGAAAATGTTAGCAGTTTCTAATGCAAAGCACCCAAACGTCGATGAAGGTTTCGCTGTGAGAATTAAAGTACCCGAAGAAGACAGAGCAAAAACTGATGCACGTTCAATTTTAGCTGTGGTTCTTAGTAAAACAGAGGATGGCTTTTATAAACTTGATACTAAAACAGGTATTTTAAAACAATTGTATGCAAAATCTGAATTCAGTGTTTGCAAAGAGAGATTTTTAACGAAAGAAGATGGATGTCCCTGCTGTAGAAATATCTTTACGTCAAACAGCAATAAAACAATCCCTTGGTACTGGGCAGGGTTTCAGAAAATGTGACTGCAAATCTAAATGTACCACAAATAGGCGTGCTTGTCGCAAAAACCAATTGCTACGTAATTCAAAGTGTCACCAATCTTTAGATTGCACTAATAAGTAAGTACAATTTTATCATATGTTTTGCAAATTCATTTCCCTAATTGTAGTAATATTTTAAACCGTTTGATTTTTGTATTAAAGTTTTTTTAATTGATTGATGATTGATTCAATCAACTAATTTGTTGATTGTATTAACTTGATTCTTTAGATATTGAAAATTAAATAAATAACATTATGTTAATTTAAGCGTACAGAAACGTTGCTGTTGTTCCAGCAAAAATCTTATTTTCACTTTACCGAGTGCCTAGTAGGTAATTTGCAGATTACCTAGATAATCTGAACATTACCTAGGTAATTTGAGAAATGTAATAATTTTCGCAGCTTTAACGGATCACCCTAGTTAATCTGCAGATTAGCTAGGTAATGTACACATTAACGGATTTCGAGCTTTAGCGGTAACATATATATATATACATCATACACAGCTACTCCCCAACTTATGTGTAATACTTAATTTATGTAAGCTTGGACCTTGCATGAATTTTTGTTATCCATTGCCAACTTAAAAATGTCTGGTAATATATTTTGCATTCCTTAGGAAATAAAAAGGATGTGTCTAAGACAGCAAAAGTATGCAGAAATATATAAGATAAATGCCTTAAAAAGTACATAGAACATTCATTGTATAATTCATCTCTGTTTTAAATGAAATGCTGTAGATGTTTTATAAGATGCTTATGTTCCCACATATTCATAGAATTTGTTACCTGATACACAGCCAGCAATTGACTAGTAGTTGATATCTCTTGATTAACACCAGTAATGAATTAGAATGCTTACTTTACTAGTATTTAAACAATTAAGATCTGTGGGTTGTGCCCTCAGTGTTCTTTATAACTTTGTATCAATCATTCCATTATTCTTTTTATTTCAAAGTACATTTTGAAGCACACTTTTGTAATTTTTCCTACATATGAGAAAAAATTTGAATAAAGAAAACCTATTTACATGTTTAAAATTGGTAACTTCAACTTACTCCACTCAAATAAAGTTATGGAAAAAAATAATCCATACATAACTTAGGGAATGGCTGTTCATATGTTTTTTGTAACTTGACTAATTCTTTTTGTTTTTTCTTTTTACAGAATTTTTATGTAATGAAGGAAGCCATACCATTCGTTGTTTGAAACATTGTTTTACTATTCATACAAATTTCATACTTGTACCTCCATATCCTTCCTTCAGTCCCTCCATATGCATGAAAAAAGATAAGATGGTGCTTATTAATACTGGTGACAATATTGTGTCTTTGAGCATTAGTGTAGAGACTCAGATTTCTTCATCCGCTCAGTCTCATCATTCATGTGATCTCAATAAGCCTAACAATTCAACGTGCAATCTAGACAAGATTAGGAAAAATATTTCAAACAAAACTGAAACATTAATATGTTCAGGAACACAGAAGGAAAAAAGAAATATGGAAGACAAACAATGCTCGGAAACTGATAACAACAGTATTTCTAAAAACAAAAAAACTTCTTGTCAAAGCGAAAATTCATTACATTGTTGCCTAAGTGAAAATCATCTAGACTGCGCAAACAGTATTTCTCCATCCGACAGGAAGTCCGACCAACAGTTTAATGTAAAAAGTAATGACATAACATGTGATTTAAAACAGTTATCTGAAGACGGACTTTTCTTTAGCAATCATAAAAAGACCACAAATACTGATCATTCTATATTTCTTCATGAAAAATTTTCAGAAAGCATGTTTCAAAATGAAGATAATCAAATATATAAGCAGAATTGTAGACAGATATACACAAAAGACAATAACATTCATAAAACCAATAATCAGAACTCTGATCAAGATAGTTCATCAATGTTACCTGTTTCATCAAATTGTGGAAAATTTCAAAATATGCCTTCTTTATCATCAAATGAAAAAACGAAACGTACAGTATCAGAAGACTGTGAGAAAACATCAATTGATAAAAGAAGAAAATCTTCTGATGTTAAATATTCAAATGATTTAAACGTTAATCATTCTTTATACTGTGGAGAATCAGATTTGATGAAGACTGATCATCGATGTAATGATAAATCAGAATTTTTAAAAGTAAATCATTCATTTCCATTAAAAAATGTTGATGAAGCGATTAAAGAAAATATTTCACCTGATCCAAATAAAAACTGTGCTTGTTGTGAATTATATAAATTTTCATTAGAAAATTCAAGTGAAGTTTCAGCAAAAAATAGAACTGATTTTGCATTTTGCACATCACATAATTGTAGTGTCACAAATAACATTAAATTGAATCAGATGTTGTTCACAAAAAAGTGTGTTTCGGAAGCCATTCATCATTTTATGCAAGATGACGATTTCACTAGAAGTAATATAAGAGATGATGCAGGTAATTAAATTTAAATTAATTAAATGTAGTTTATTTTTTTATTTATTTTTTAAATATGAATTTGGCAAATATCTTGAATCCAAGGTTAACAAAATGCCTAATACATTTATAGTACCTAATAATATCTTATTTTATGTTTATTTTCAAATTCATTTATTTTAACTGTTATGTATTTCAATTGAAATTATTTATTAGGATAATAAACTTTATATTAAATTAAATAACTTATAAAATGCTACTTTTATTTAGATCTAAGTTTTTGATATCTAATAAAATGATATATTTATGAGGAAATAACTTGTAAAAATTTTTATGAGTATATTTATAAGTCATTTCTTTAAGAATACTTCATTTTATTAGGTATCAAAAACTTGATTCTGAATAGTAACATTTTATAAGTTGATCAATCTTATATTAAATTAGCTATCTTAATAGATAATTTACATACAGAAACAGATGATAATGCATAACATTGTAAGTACAGCTATTATACCTGCTTTTAGTTTTTAAATTATCACTTAATTATGAAAATAGGATAGGATAAAATATTTCAAGAAAAGATGTACTCTGTTAAGAGATTTTTCGTAATAAATATTTGTCATAAATGATAGAATAAACTATTCTAACTTAATTGAAATTTATCAGTTGGCTGTAAAAAACAAACTCAAAAAATTCAAATACAATATGTGCCACATAGTGTAATTGCAGATATTGTCATCTAATACAGTGAAACCTCGCTTAATGAGCATAATTTTTCCAGAATCATACTCGTAATGCAAAACAATTTTTTCCATAGAAATTAATGTAAAATACAATAATGCGTTCCACGCCAAAAAATTACTCAAATATTTTTATGTATAACGTTTATTCAAAGAAAACTGTAGAATGTGCATTGTTAAGGAGCATGAATCATCATTGTCTTTCCTTCTAGTGCGAATTAACCAACCTGGAATGAGAATTCGATTTGCAGAAAACAAAAAAAATCGCAGCTGATATGTCTGATAAACACACCAAACGATATGCCAAATTCTTGAGCTATGTAAAGGCTATAATTAAATAATAGAAATTAATTTATTTGACTAGAGGTAGACAGTTTTGCTTCCATCCAATTCCAAATTTAATAATTATAAATAGTTAATTTTCAGACATTTTTAAAATTTAATTTGGAATTGGTCATTAAATTTAATATGAGATGGCAGCATAACTGCCTACTTCTAGTCAAATTAATTAATTTCTAATATTTAATTATAGCCTTTACATAGCTCAAGAATTTGGCATATTGTTTGGTGTGTTTATTATATAACAGGCTATGGTTGGTGATGTTTAAAGTAATATGTGTGAACACAAATTTGGAAAAATATGTGATCACAAGCGATACTAAGATGCTAGTGGAATGAGTGCTAAACTCATAGTGCACAGTTCGGGACTTTTCCTCTCCTCGTCACTCATTATACGAAACATCGCTTGTTAAGCGAGGAAGTTTGTTACAATTTGTTTTGCTTGTTATGCGAGGTGCTCATCAAGCAAAGTTCCACTGTATTATCAAAGTCAACATGCCACAAACATAAATTAAGTAACATTACAAAACTTTTGCTTATAGTAGTCAGAATTTTAATTATCATTATGTTACTAATTAGTTTAAATTAACTTTGTTAATTACAGCCAGCTGATGAAACTGATAATGGTTATAAGCAATATTGTTCCAATAAAAAACATTAACACAGTGGTTAGAATCAATTTAATTTAAATCTAATTATATAAGATGTTTACTTTTAATACATTAAACATTTGTTTTAATCTTGCACTTAATACTGTATACAGTACAGTAGTTTAAATTTTGAATTCTGAACTTGTTACTACATTTGTAGGCTAGCTGTTCAATGTTTTTGAAGATTGATTTTTATTAGCTTGCTGTTTTGTTTAATTACAGTATTGTACTGTATTTCTTAGCATAATAGAATAAGGGAAAATAAATGTAAACATTTGTCCCTCAAAGATAAACTTGTATAGAATACTATTATTAGTTACCAAAAATGAGTCAGTGTAAATTTTAGCCAATTCTGTTCAGGATTTGAAAAACCAGATGAATATTGAAATGTGATATTTCTGTGTCACATGTCAATAAAAACTGAGAACATGATTCCTGAGAAGAATCAAATTAGAATAGATAGTGAAGTTGAGTTAACTTTAAACTTTCAGTTTAATGTCATTTATGAAAATAATGCAGATGTTAATGAGTCACTAATACATCATGAAGTAGAAGAATTAATTAAAAATATGGGAAAGATTTTCTTGCAACTAATGGGTGGTTCAGTTTGTGGAGAAAACAAAAAATCATTGGGTACAGATGCAATCATGGCAGTGGTGGATTTCTGTGCAGGCACACACCTCGTGTGCCTGCGCAGAAATCCACCACTGCCATGATTAATATAAATAAATCAAGTGGCCCCAAAATTCAGCTCTCAAAATAAAAAAACTTATTTTATTTAATTATTATTTTTTCATAATAAAAATAATTAATAATTAAATTATTTTTATTTATTTTTNATTTAATTATTTAATATTTAATTATTTTTATTTATTTCATAATAAAAATAATTAATAATTAATTATTTTTATTATGAAAAAAATTTAGTAGTATTCCTTAAATTAAATTGACAAATGTATAACATATTAGTAGTAAATTTAAAAATAAATTATTTTCTATATCCATGGATTACTAGATATTTTTTTTTTGTCTTTAACACTTTTACCTATTGAAACTTAATAATTCTTGTATCACAGCATTACATGATAACATGATAACAACCCAGGATATCTTCAATTAAAAATTGAATTATGACTATTTTTGTAAATAGTCATAATTCTATTTTTGTAAATAGTCATAATTCAATTTCTAATTCTTGTATCAATAAGTTTTAATTTTCATAATTAATACAATCTTAACATCAGTATCAGTAATCTTTTAAATGCAGCCAGGCAGTTGTAATTTTATATTGGTTAATTTTCAATGTTGTTCTGTATGTCTCACTTTTTGTGGACCACTGGTATAGTGCCTATCAGAGTAAAAAACATGAATGTAGAACGCACACTGTAGAGTGTAGGTGTAGTGAAAATATTTAGAGGGGGCCTCAAAATGAATCATGCCTGGGGCCTCTCAAGTGCTAAATCTGCATCTGATTCATGGTGAGTAGAAAAGTTATGATTTCGTATGAGCTGAAATAGGGATAAAGTCAGAGTGACCAAAAATTATTATTGAATATTCACAGAGGAACATGTACTGTACAATGCAGACATAACAACACTATATTTCAAATAATTAACAACAGTAGTAATTCAAACACAAATAATTATCGTATTTATTTTCAGGCACTTGGCAATTCTTATCATCAAGTTTTTATTCAGTTGATACGTGTTGTTATTACACACGTTTCGGGCATTTATTGCCCTTCTTCAGCCAACTTTTTGATTACAGGTTATCAAGATATTAAAAACCACAGGTTTCATCGCTTATGTTACAAAAATTTTCTTGGCGCTTAACACACATTAATCTAATTATCTGTTTTTCGTTGTTATAAAATCTAAACACTTTAAAATTTTTCTTATACATTTACAACAATATTAAAATTGACATATTTGTCTTTCAAAATCATGCAATTTTCTCTTTTTGCAAACTATTGGGATGACCTTTCCTCCCCCTCTTCTTTCCCCCAGTTAAGCGTACCTGGTTACTATGGTCATATGACTAGCAGGCCACCTTGTGGCAGTATTACTTTTTTTACCCGAAACGTGTGTAATAACAACACGTATCAACTGAATAAAAACTTGATGATAAGAATTGCCAAGTGCCTGAAAATAAATACGATAATTATTTGTGTTTGAATTACTACTAATAACTACAAGCACGGTTTCAAAAGTACCAAATTAACAACAGTGTTTTTCTGTGCAATACCTGATTATCACTTTCATGTTTAAACATAAAAGTATAAAAAATTTAAATCACCTAAAAAAGCATATTATGGTTCTTTATCGTACTTACTTGCAAAACCCAGAAACATAGATTATTAGCCATTGGAAAAAAGATATTTTAAAGATGTGAAATAGTAATCCACTTGTAAGGTGGATTACTGTCAAATGCAACTGCTTGGATGACAGCTGACTTTTTTAACAACTAGTTATGTTAGTCTGATTAATAAATTGAGATATAAACTTAAAATAAAAGAAGCTTCATTAGTAGAAAATTGTACAAGAACATTTATGTATTAATAATGTGTCATTAAAAACAATAAAATTACATTACTTTTGTGAATACAATATTATTTATTCAGTCATAAGACCATGTCCAGCATTCCAAAAATTCCTACCCAAGGCAAGCCAAATTTATGCTGTTCATTTTTGCAGTTTCTGAGAGGGTAAGTGCAAAGGAAAGGTAATACTTTTTATAGATACATAGCAATGGAAACGAAATAAAATATTGCAAAAAAATTATTATGTACATACAACTATTTATTAGAGACAGAAAACAGAATGAAAACTATTCTAACATAAAATTTTATTTATTACATATGTATGTTTAAATAATACATTAAAAAAACTAAATTTTGTGTAAATCTTCTGTGCACCTTCTCTTTGCCAAATTTATCTATAATAATAATTTTTGTTTTGTTTTAGTTACTATCCCTTGACTCTGGTCTGGCATAGTACACAACAGTCAATGTAAACAAAGTATAAACTGAACATAATGATTATAATGAAATTTTCTGTTCAATTATAATATAGCTAGTTCTTTCAATCTTTCCTGTGAAATTGTAATGTAAATGATTTTTAAAACAATTTTAATTTTGGGAATGATCATTCTCTATTACAATGGATATAGGAAGGTTAAAGGAATTTTCAATGATATAAAAACATTTGGAAAATTTTTATTAAATTATTTTTGTCAATATAAATTCTAGTGGAAACAAAGATTTTTAAAATATTTCTATTTATTATTGAATAGCTCTATATCACAATTGTTATTAACCATTAATCCTGTAAGTAAAAATGACTTCAGAATGTTTATCAGCTAACAATTATTGTGATTCTCCAATTGGGTAAATCTATCTTTTATGGAATTTATACAAATATTCACTAAATATCTAAAAAAGCTTACTTCAAAGCTTTTGTAGTGGTCAGTGATTGGTGTATCTTCTTCATAATCATATTATTTCTTTTTATGCCAAATTCTGATCTGAAGTTTAAGCTTGAAATCTAGAGATGTTTCCGTCACAATAGCTATTTCTTTGGCACAGTAGAGCATTTGCTGGAATCTACTGAGATGACATTCCTCAAAAAATGAACAACAGTTTTTAATATTCTGATGCATTTGATATTTATAATAATTTTGATGCTGTATTACTTTTAGATAATGCTCATATCAAATAACAACACTGCATACAAATTTAAATTTAGTTATTTTAAATGCCATTTACTTTTGATTTTAGTATCAATGTCTCTTTGCTTCTCACTGTCTGCTGTCAACCCTAATATATAGTGTGTTCTATTTTAGAATATTATGTAGTTTTACCAGATTGAAAATAAGTAAAAATTATTGCATGATTGCATATTTATCACATTTATGCATTTTATTACAGTACAAATGTAAATATCAAAATGTTTTACTGTTTTGTTCTTCAAATCTTAGATCAGTTCACAATATGGTCTTAAATTATTTGACACTGAGATATTGTTTACAAGTTTGCACTTCAGTTCCATACAGTAGAAACAAACTATGTGCTTAATAAATGTGCAAACAAAGAAAACTGGTTAAATCATTAAAGTCATGGTACAAGACAGAAACATCATGTTCTACATTGGATTTAATATTACTGTACTTTTTTGAAATTTATTTTATCTTTCATTTTATTTCCCCCATCACATAGTGATTGGAGCAATGCTGTGATTGTGAATAACAGTGATCTGCTTTCCATTGCAGTTTCAAAAATGTAATTTGATAACAGAAAAGCACACATCTTTCCTATTCTTACCAATTTAGTTTATTCTAAATCATTTCCTTGCCTAGCATTCTGGCATGTAGATAGCAAAAACACTATTTGAAGTAGGTACCATATTTAAAATAATAAGAAAAATGTTAAATTCAGTCAACCAGACAAATTCTGATTAAAAAGTTTGTTTTGGTTGCCTGAATTTAGCATTTTTCTTATGGTTTTAGTCTCTTCTGTAATAGCACGGAGAGCAGACATAATATGATAATTTTAGTATGAAAAACAGGGACAAACAGTAGAGAAATTGTTTTTCGTTTTGTACGAGCTTGTGCACTAGATAAGAAAATTCAAACATTTAAATGTTCTAAAAGAAAGTTTGTTATAGAAAGTAAAAGCAGTATCATTGATTTTTCTGTTCCCGAGGAAGAGCATTCAAATTGGCCGAAAATGTTTGAAATACGAATAAAAAGGCTTCATTTTAAAGGTTTTTGTTTTGAGGTATAAGTTATGATTTTAGTTTATTCTTTCCAAAAACAAAGCTACAACTGTTTAGACAAACAACAAATCATGTTATATTTATCTTGAAAAATTGTCAAATATTAATCTTTCTTTCATTTATCATTTACAGTTAATATTTTTCAACAGTAACTACTACAAAATTTTGCAAAGCAAATTTTTAATATTTCTCTGTTGTTTTAAATAATAATAAAATTTGAGTAAAAAATATGAAATTGTATTTTAAATCAAAAGATTAAAAATTTTTATACTTTTGATTTAAATATGATTTCTTTAATCATAACATAGCAGTCTATTTTGCAACAGATTTCTAAGTTAAAAAAAAAAGTGAAACTTTTAAATCAAAGATATTAATATTTGACTATTTTTTATTCACATCAAAATTTTGTACAATAAAGTTTAGATATTTATGACAGGACAAACTTTTGCCAATACATTGATTTTTGGAAAGGATGATATAAAGAAAATATTATTTATTACATAATTTATACAGGAGATTTAAATGTTATTGGAAGCTTCTATGCATTTGGAGCTAGAACTAATTTAAAATGACTAACAAGTAAGACAAAATCTTTCTCACTTTGTTTCTAGCCATTTAAACACTGAGTTCAAATGTTTTCAGCCTTCTTAAAAGGCCTTTCTCAGGTACACTGTGGTCTGTTGGAACGTCAGTTGGTAGATATTCAAACGGTGTCACTGTTTACATAGGTTTTGTCTTACCAGTGACGTCATCATTGCTGATAAGGTTTAGATGATATTGAGGGCATTAAATTTTCTTTTGATAAAAAATTTAAGGTGTGTGGACGACTATTGATGAGATAATTGCTAAAGTTGGAGAAAATAAAATTGGAAAATACATGCGCTAAGTAAAGAAGGTGCACTAGAGACTGTGACAGGCTTGCTGAGTGTGGATTGGCCTACTTAGATAGGGGTTACGGGGAGTGATGTTATAGTTGATACCAAAGTATAGACAATGTCAATGTTGTGAGTTAACCTTTGATACAATAACTGGTAAGATGTCACTGGTAAGAGGAAACCTATGTAAACATGACACTGTTTGAATATCTACCAACCGATGTTCCAACAGACCACAGTGTACCTGAGGAAGGCCTTTTAAGAAGGCTGAAAATGTTTGTACTCGGTGTTTAAACGACTAGAAACGAAGTGAGAAAGGTTTTGTCTTAGTCATTTTATTGGAAGCTTTATATCAGCACCATGGAACACATTTTAAGATCTATAAGAGTATGATTAAAGAAATGTTAAGTTATTAAACAGCTTATTTCTTATTGAATTATAGTTTATTAAAAAATAATTAGCTGTATTTAAACCTGTTATATTTATTTAGAAAATGGAAAAAAAAAATGTTTCGTTTGTTGATATAAACAGAATGAAAATTTGAATAGGTTATAATTTTTGTTCTATCAGTCCTCTCGTGTTTTCTGAACTTTGATTTATATCTATATTCATTTAGCATACTTAAAAACATATTTCTTAAAATTCTGTTCATATTTCTTTAATGATGTAATCAGTTTTGTTTTTGATTGTTTTTATAAATCTGGATAGAAGTAATGCAATATATTATTGATTATTCTTGGCCAGAATTTATCATAAAATAGTGATAAAATTAACTTAAGTGGTTGTTATTTTATCATATGATGGTAAACAAGAATTTTTTTGTATTGTTATCACTTTAATTTATTTTAAAATTTTAGATGTTTATTGAAAAATTAATAGATATATAAGTATATAAATCTGTGTGTGTAACAATTCTTTAACTTCTGTAGAGAACTCTTATGATGTACTACTTACAATTGTATTCACAATTAGAGATAAAAATTTAGAGTTAGAAGTCAACCAATCACCATTTGCTGTATTTTTAGTACAGGAACTCTTATTGGTTAACTTCTAACTCTTGATCTTCAGTTGTGAATACATCCATTGTAGTCAGATTTTTAAAAAATTTATTTGAATACTTTTTTTTGTAAAAACACTTTCAAATTTCATGGCTTAAATGTATTACTACTTATTATTAAGTTATCTGGAAAGATTGTCTCAAATATATGTTGTTTTTTTATGTTTTTATTTTCATTATTCTATAAAAATTACAGTTTATTTTCTAAATCTGACTTAATAGATTAGTCTCTTATTCTGTAAGAATAAATTTTACAAAATATAAGGGTCTAAATCCAAAGGTAAAGGTAATTTGTTTTTATTAAATGAAAGAAAAGTGTGTAAAAAATTTTTAATTGTTTTTCTCTTATTTAAAAAGATATTTTTCAAACGTGTTTCAAAGTTTTATAAGCTTCTATCTAAAAGAAACATTTTAGGTTATTTGATAAAAACAATAAATTAGGAAACTATTTTAGTTGTTTTATCAAACAATCTAAAATAGTTTTCTAATTAATTCCTAATGTCACTTTAGGTGATGTTGAGAATGTTTTCCACTGATTTGCACAACTAGATTGAATATACCCAAATGAAAAAAATTATAAAGTAAATTGACTTATATAAGAACATAATAGACATGACTTTGAAAATACTGTGTTTACTTGAATAATCCATACAATTCACTTATTAGTTTTCAAAAAAAGAAAAAGAAAACTCTTCACCAATTTAATTATAACAAATTTTACTAATTTATGGTTATAATACAATAACAGCTTTCCTACTCACTGTTTTATAGTATTCAGTAAGGTGGTGTTCAGTTTACAAGTCCATGTGGTATTACAAATAAAAATACTGAGGAAAAAAAATAATTTCATTTATCAAATATAAAAATAATCTGCAGTTTATAGTAATGCATTTTATAATGAATTAATCTACTAATTAAATGAAAGACTCTTACAGTACAGTAGAGTCTCGAAAACTCGGCACTCGATAATCTGGCAGTCTGGATAACTCGGCCGCACCCTGGCAGGGCAAAAAAATCCTTAGATAATTAATTTTCATTATAGGAAGCTTTATGCCTCATAAAGTATTTTTCTGAGGTCTGTCTTATCAGGTAAATTACTGTACACAATGTATTCATTAATTTTCATTTTCATGTAGTAAAGGCTCTATGCCTTCATAAAGGACGTACTTTTCCTTTGTTTAAGGGATTTGGGCAGTTTATTCTCTGTTGTATTCTCAAGTAAACAATACTTACAAGTACAGTACAGTATTTTCTGAGGAAACACTCATACTTACTTTTTTTAACCCCATTCCCGATAACCTGGCATTTTCACAAACTCGGCCACCCTTCGGTCCACATTAGGCTGAGTTTTCGAGACTGTACTATATTTGACTTGAATTAGAGGAGGAAAATTGTTAATAGGTAAATATGTATAAAGAAAATAATCTTTGTTTTCAGTCTCAGTTTATGTTCAACTTACCTTATTTATCCTCATTAATCCAAATTAATAATAATGCATGTAACTATCAACATTAGGCAATCGTTACATTTAAGCAAAGTCATTCAGTTGATAATAGTAGCAAAGTAAACAAAATGTTTAGTGACTGGAAACTCCTTTGACTTCATGGGTTGCATCATTAAATTGTTTTAAATAAACTATGCACATCAACTTTTTATTATGAGTTTTTGAAAAAGTATACGAATTATTTGAGTAAATGTTTTCTCAGTGGTTTGTTAATTATACACAAAAATTGCCCTTTAGTTTTTGAAGATCTTTTATATATTCGCAAATTTTCTAACAAGGATTCATATAATATATAGCCTGAAATTTCAAAATATTAAACTTTTAAGCTGTTAACTTACAA
>NW_019385380.1:183390-187584 GCF_000671375.1 Centruroides sculpturatus
GTTCTCTCCTGTACAGGTGTGATACCACACACGCTACACAAAAGCCTGGGAACATTACAATTGAGTAGAAATACATACATCACACTACAGAAGGCCACTATATTGAATACATGCCATATTGTTAGGAAATCCCTTAATACAGACACTGACACACACATTTAATTTTAGTTTTGTGTTGGTTGCTATGCCTTGACTCTGGTCCGGCATAGTACACAGCCACCGGTGTGTACCGAGTATAACCCACTAAACCCAACACATAATAATAATAATAATAATTTTTATTAATTAATACTGTTAATAATACTTTTGCCAAAGTAAACTTAATGATTCTAATTATTATATCTTTAAATGTTTAAAATCTGTAAATGTTTAAGAATTATTTTTCTGATTTATTTTAAAGTATTTTATAGTAAACATAGAACTCCTAATTCTATGTCACGACTTGGTGCATTTATCGACACTTGGCAAATAATTCCATCATCTACTTTTAATTCATACAGAAACGCATTTCGGGCTTTTGCCCCTCTTCAGTCTGTTACATCGATAGTATACGGTATCAGTCTGGGATTTTCCGTACTTCCCGCTCCCTTCCCCTCCCATTTTCTCCCAACTTGACGGTTTCCCCTGCATGCCTCGTAATTTGTAACTTCACCGCTCCCCGAGTGTTGCGTACAGCCTCGCCTGCCACTGTATAAACATTCTATTTTAATAATTGTAGCCAGTTTTTATGGATGTCAATGCTTAGGTTCTTGTTAATATTATTTTTGTCTATAGTAATTTCGTAGCTTTTCTTGAATTTTCTTTTGTACCAATTTTTTTCTTTGTGTACTATTATTGCATCATTAAATGCACCAAGTCGTGACATAGAATTAGAAGAAACAAGAAAAAGAAGACACGGTTTCGACAAATAACTAAAACAAACATAGAACTGTTTTTAGAAAATCAAATAGCCCAAAGGGATTGCAACTTAATAATGTCTGCCAGTTTAATAAATTAATCAATAGTTATCAGGCTACTATTTTGGTCATTATTCATAATATACTGTTTAATGTAATATAATTCAATATAAACTGCGCAGCTGTTTTGGTCATTTCATAATGACCTATGTTTATTTAACTTTATTCCTTTTTCAACAAATTCAAAAAACCCTGTATTTTAAATAAAATATACAGTGTTTTCCAAAATAAATGCTACCATTTTAAATTACTGTAATTATGTTATCAGAGAAGTATATGATGTACTGTATACCAATAAATAGAGTAACTGTTCAAGTTTCTTTTTATTTCTGCATTCAAACAACTTGTTGTCTACTTCCTCTAGGAAGTGCCATAAACGAAAATGATGATTATATAACACAAAAGGAGTTTTGTGTTTTCCAGTTTGCAAAGTTGGAATCACTAATCATTGTGCAACATGACTTTCACAATTTCAAAGTGATTCATCATACAAGATATTCTTTGGTGATAGTGACAATTCCAGGAATGCACACAACAATTCAGAGTTTTCAAATTTCAGAACACATGATACTTTCTCTGTTGTGAATTTGTTAATTTTGTTTACTGCACTTCCTAGAGACACAGTAGATGTAGTAGTTCATCTCTCATATGCATTCAAATGACATTTGAATGCATATGAGAGATGAAACTGAGACAGTTATGTTATTGATTGGTGTACATTCCATACTTCTCAGGTAATAATTAACATAATTTCATCAGTTTTTACTGTCACGACTAGGTGCATAAATAGACACGGAATTTCTGACATCAATCTTTATTTGGGAATATTCTGTTGGCCGAGATGCGTTTTGGGCATAAGCCCCTCTTCTGTCGGCATTACTTCCGGGATATCTTGTAAGGTGGTGTTAACTGGTGGTGTTATACATCTTGTTTAAAATTACTTATTTACAGTTAAAAATATTTTACTGTTAAAATACCTTTACAGTTTAAAATATACCATTACAGTTAAAGTTTTTAATTGTAATGGTATTTCTAACTGTGAATATATTTTAAACTGTGGGTGTTTTCATTTGGACATACAAATTACCATATCAAATCTCATTTCTTGATCTGTACTTTTGTCATGTATCAAACTTTACACTACTTGATTACTGGAATCCTGTTGGAACACCATTGAACCTGAAGCAGAACTTGGAGTTTTGAAAACGTTGTTTCATTCAAGTAAACATTGTATCTTACTGGAAACACAAAGGTTTTGAAAGGGTCAGTTACTTGTCATGTACATATAACAGCTAGGAAAGTATAGTAAAAGTATTGAAATCAATAACACATTTCTAAAGGATTAATATTTATAACTTTAACATAAAATTAGATTCGAATAGCTAAGAAAATAAATTCTATAATAAAATTTGACAAATTCTGAACAAAGATCTAATATGAAAAAACTTTAAAAAAATAAATAAATTGTGACGACAAAATAGTGTCTAATTTTAAACAAATTATTAATTTCTAAATAATTTGCAATGTGAAAAGTTAATGTAATTATTATTTAGGTATTACTACTAATTTTAACTTAATTTATTATTTTTTTATCTGTTTGTTTTTCACAAGTCAGTTCTTTATTTTTTTTCAATTAAATCATTGTTGTAAGCACTTCTTATCACTAAGGTTGGATAATTATGCTTTTAAAAATCAAAAATATATGCTTATAATATAACCTAAAAATAATGAAAATTTTCTCAAAAATTCAGCAATGAGTTGCATAACATTTCCAGTAAAAATTTCAACATCTATTATATCTTGTTAAAAAATTTTTTTTATTTCTAATTATTATAAAATGGTCAAAAGCTTAATTTGGAGGGTAGAGGTGAGTTTAAATCTTCAATGCCCCAAGTTCAAAAATGTAAAAATCTGAGGGTTTATTTTTTTACTGACATACTTTTACTCTTGTTATACTGTATATAACAGCTGGGAAGTAAAAACAGGAGAAGTTCTTTGGATATACAATTTTTGTAATAACTCAGGATATAATTCTTCAATTGAAGTTTTCAGTTCAATTGAAGAAAACTTCAATTGAAGAATTATATCCTGAGTTATTACAAAAATTGTATAAATATGCAAATAAGTAGGATAACTCGAAATTACGACCAGAGGGCTTGAAGCAGTTAAAGTATGAATAAGAACAGTATGGTGAGAAGAGTTCTTCAAGTTTTTAATGTAAAGTGTCAGAACCTACAATAGAAGGCTGACACTTGATCGTTTTTAACATTGTGAGTCTCTTTTTACTTGTTTACCTTTGTTTTTTAAGAAGTTATTCTTTAACAAAAAAAAAAAACCATGTTAGCTGTTACTTCTGGTGCTGTATAAAAAAAGGATTGTGATAGACTCGAAAATTTAATATTTTTGTAAATAGTCAAACTTCAATTCTTTGGATATGTTTGTGTTGTCATTTATTTTATTTAATATCTCAGAATTGGGTAAAGATGAAGAAATTGAATGTAGTTGGTAACTTGTATATGAAGAGCATGATGCTATTAAATTTCAGTGGTTAAAGATTCAGGGGCAGGGAAATAGAGGCCATTGTAGGGTCAGTAGGGTCAGACTTAATGAATATTTTATTTTTTGTTTGCATTTACAACTTTTTTAAAAAACTCATCTGTACCTTCAAAATTAAGCCTTTTTTATGTTTCTGTAATAATTAATAATATAGAAGTTACTTTTTAACATCTTATAACGAAATTTCGCAGGGGTGGTACGTACATTGATACTGTTAAATTTTGGTGGTGAAAGGTCGAGGGTAGGGGGAGATAACGGTGGTCACGTGTCATATATCGCGATGGATCGGGCTTAACGAAGTTTTTCTCGTAATTAGCATTTACAGTTATATATATATATTACCGCTAAAGCTCGGAAACTCGTTAATCTGCAGATTACCTAGCTAATCTGCAGATTAACTAGCGTGATCCGTTAAAGTTGCTAAAATTGTTCTATTTCTCAAATTACCTAGGTAATGTGCAGATTATCTAGGTAATCTGCAAATTACCTACTAGGCACTCGGTAAAGTGAAAATAAGATCTTTGCTGGAACAACAGCAACGTTTCTGTACGCTTAAATTAACATAATGTTCTTTATTTAATTTTCGATATCTAAAGAATCAAGTTAATACAATCAAACAATCGACAAATTAGTTGATAGAATCAATCATCAACCAATTAAAAAACATACAAAAAATCAAACG
>NW_019385380.1:188518-198701 GCF_000671375.1 Centruroides sculpturatus
GTTCTCTCCTGTACAGGTGTGATACCACACACACTACACAAAAGCCTGGGAACATTACAATTGAGTAGAAATACATACATCACACTACAGAAGGCCACTATATTGAATACATGCCACATTGTTAGGAAATTCCTGAATACAGACACTGACACACACATTTAATTTTAGTTTTGTTTTGGTTGCTATGCCTTGACTCTGGTCCGGCATAGTACACAGCCACAGGTGTGTACTGAGTATAACCCACTAAACCCAACACATAATAATAATAATAATAAGAGTTATTTTTTAATAAAATCTCATAAATGGTACCACAGACAATTTTAACTTTGTGCTAGTGTGTCTGAGTGTTTCTTAAACAAATATTTTTCACCAGAAAAGTTATTCATCTCATTGCTGGATTTTTTTTATAACTGATGGTAAATAAATTAATTTGTTGAAAAAGTTTAATATATTTTCAGAATCATTTTTTCAGAATCATTTTTTCAAAACTTTGATTAAAAAATATATTGACATATTTCAAGAATTTTATAAGTTTAGTAAACCTCACTACAGCTCAGGACACGTGTTAAATTAATGTCCATTCTAATGTACAGTACATTATAATGCAAATTTCAGCTTTACTGCATTTTAAACAGAAGTGACCACATGACGTTTTTACATATGTTGCAATGCGCATACTGCTGAGTGCCAATATGGTCAAGCTAAGTGCATATCAAGACTTTTCAGTGTCTGCTGTAGATTACCTAGAGCAAGAGAGATGTTCGTGTGACTGTTGCTTTAACATCTACAATTTGTATTTGTATTGGTTTGAATTATGATGGATTCTGAATTGCATTTCTCATATTAGTACTTTCATTCTTTATTGATGAAACTTGTAACCACAGACACAGAACCAATTTCCAGGGTATATAATACAAAAACGAACACTGCACAAACACCAACTCCTCCTGAGTTGTTCTTCAGGTGTGACAGAACAATTATCTAATGGAACATTATTCGAACAAACATCTGTTTGTAAAATATTTTTTAAAACAATAATTCGAACAACCTTTTGAAACTAAAAATATAAATTCAATGCTATGTGGGTGTTGTCATGCACATAACAATCGCTTAATTAATTAATGACCATAATGTTATGTAGAACAGGGCTTACCAGGCCATCAACAACACCATTTCTTTCTTAAAATTTATACACAATGACTCAAAATTAGCTTTAAAAATTTCTATGGCCTTCAACCATCTGAGATGCTCTGTGTTTGATGTTATAAGGAGGAGTGTGGCCCATGTGAAGCCCACAACTATTTCTGGATCTGCCATATTTGTAGAGAGGACTGTGGATGTTCTGGCATGTTGCACATCTGAGAGATGTTTTTATATTCTCCTTCTCATAGAACATCTAATGGATCCAATGTACTATACAGAGGTCTCTATCATATCTGGTGTCTCTGATGGAGATACTGTAGGGAAATCCTCTAGGGTTGGGAGTGTCCTTTCCATTTTGAAGGATGGTAAAAATGGATGAAAACAAGTATAATTTTGCACACGACAATGCCTTTGTAGTATTGAATTTATAGTTTAAAAGGTTGTTCGAATTACATTATTCAAAAAAAATTTTTTTACAAATGGACATTTATTCGGACAACATTCCATTGAGTAACCATTCTGTTGCACCTGAAAAATAACTCAGAAGGAGTTGGAAAATGTTTATGTAGTCTTTGCTCTTTGTATTATATGCACCGGAAATTGGTTCTGTATCTGTTGTTACCTATATCTCAGTGTGGAGTGGTGTATATGATACTTTTAACAATTCATCAAGAAAATAATTAAAGAATTTGTTATTGTATGTTTTAAGACATGCATGTAATGTATAAAAATGGCAATTTAAATAGTGTTTGCTATTTATTGAATGCACCCATCACTTTTTTAAATGTGTCACTTAATTTTTTAAATCACTTAATTGGTGATGCAATACATCACCAATTAAGAAAATATAGTAATTTTACTAACATTCATCTTGAACAAGACTATTTCACATTGTCTAAAGATTTATGATGTGTGTGCGTGGCCACTACAGCAAAATATATTGTAAATGATGTCCATTACAACCGACATTAATTTAATGTCTGAGTTTATGAATGTCAAAGTTTTCTCTGATGTTTTCTCTAACAACATAGAAAAACAAGATTGATATACAGTACATTAATTTATTATGATGGTTATTTAATAAATTCAGCAATATAACCTACTAAAGCTCAGTAAAACTTCTTACTGAGCTTTAGTAGGTTATATTGTTGAATTTATTATTAGAAGAAATGAACTCAAAAAATTTCATGACAATACAATGTATTAGTAAGTACTAGAGAGTGTGATATTAAAGTTTTCTGGATTGTGAAAACACTCAATTATAATTTTTCTATTGTCAAGAAATTTTGAGTTAGTGGGGTTTTACTGTATATTGCCTCATCATTCGTCAAAAAGTTGCATATATAACAATTAAAATGACCAAAATTTTTCTTTCTTTCCAGAAAGTTTGTTTTTTAATGAATGAAAGCTTCTGCATCGTGAATTTATTATTAATATATTACTAATTTTTTTTAGCAAGGTCAGTCAGTTATCATTCATCAACTCATATTTGATATTGAACTGTACATACATGAAATGGGACAAAAGATATGCACTGCAGCTGGAGTAAAGTATTTAGCATTTAGTGACTATGATGTTCAAATCATAGATGTAAGTTTTGTAAATAAAGTTAACAAATTATGTTAGAGCCATGCTTTTGCTAAATATAGCTCTAATAGTATATTTTGGTTATTATTATTTAGCTTTGTCCAGTTTCATCAATAGCTGTGATACTGGTTTTGATGCTTGTTCAAGCTAAAGTTGAAAAAAAAGATGGAGAAGATGCACTGTAAGTTTTCAAAATAGTTGTAATTAGAATATTTCATTATAATAATAGTTTCATTTCAGATTGAATAAATAGATGTTTTTTTTATTTTTATGAATTGTGATATAGTGGCTAATAAAACACATAAATGTTTCTAAAGTTTTATTGCAGTTCAAATAACAATTATTATGTTTGACATAACTATTCAACATCCCAATCAATCGTATTGTAAACTTAAAAGTATATGGAATTGGCCAAGAATTACTGTATTAATATGTATGGTACATTTGTACATTACTGATTTTAATGTAGCACTATCAAACAAGAATATTTTTTGCACGTTGTACTATACTATACTAGAATTTACAAATTAACCACTCGACAGTGAGGGACGGATATATCCATCCAGGGCGATTTGTGTGGCAGTGGTGAGGGACGGATACATCTGTTAAATTCTTTTGGGGTATTGCCAAAAACTAGCCAAAAACTGCCACGAAGAAAAAATTCACATAAAGAAGGAATTAGGTAACAATAGAAAAACTTTTCTTTACTAGACATAACTGTTTACAAAATCTTTTCCCAAAACAGTAATGAGAAAAAAATGCGTGGAAAAATACTTTAAAAATTATCCATGTTCATTCTCCACTACTTTGAGATAGCACCAAACCTGACCAGTGGTGATATTCAAAATATTTAACAAAGGGTTTGCTAACAGAATATTTTTCCTTAACAATTTTTTTTCGCTCAAATTAGCAACATTAGCACAAAAACTGACCTTAAGATACCCATATAAACAAAAAATATATATATTACACACGATGATAAAACTGACATAACTATGTGGTAAGTCACGAACACCAACAAACAAAATGGAAGTTTTGGTTAGAAATAAATACAATACTTTTTCTTAAATATATCTAATAATAGGCAGATGTCATTGTCTCTCGAAATACAATATCTTTTTTATTTCGCTGTCGGTAGCCATCTTGTATTTTCTCGCACATGCGGGATTGTGGGATCTCTCTTGTGACTGGATCTAGTTTCAAGAACTTTCTTGAGTCGATCGCGATTGAACGTCATTTCAGTTGAGATTGAAACGGTCGAGAGAGGTCGCACCAATGCAAATGGGGTATAATGCTCTAGTTTAGTAGTGTTACAGAGTATAATACATATATTTTAATATATTTTTTAAAAGAAACAAAACCACTGAGAAATGTTACATGTATTTAACAAGGTTCGAAAAACTTTGAAAATGTTAACAATGGGTTCGGCCGAACCTGTGCGAACCTGCTGAATATCACCACTGTACCTGACTGTTGAAAGGTTAATGGACATTAATTCTTTGTTTCAAATATGTTGAGATATTGGAAGGGATCCATTGGATTATTATTTCATGTAATCAGTTGCTAATGTAGAAACTTTATCAACTGAATATAAATATATATAAATTATAATTTTAGCATCAGTATTTCAATGACAAACATCCACAATAATGACTAAAAAGTTAAGTATTTTGTAGGTATTGTTGTATCTGCTTAGAACAGTGGTTCTGTAATGTATAAAAATGGCAATTTAAATAGTGTTCAAGAAAGAGCTCAAACTCGCGTACTCCTTATAGCAGAAATTCATATTAATCCATACTAATATAAATTCGAAGGTAATTCTGTCTGTCTGTCACCTTTTCACGTCTAAACCGCTGAACAGGTTTTAATAAAATTTGGCACAGAGATAGCTTACATGTTGGAGATGGACATAGGCTACATTTTACTGTGAGAAAATATATTACTCCCACGAGAAAATTTGATATAATGATATTAATGAATTTAATTTGATATAAATAAAATAAAATAAAATACACAAAAAAAATGTACCTCCTAATGCATGGTCAAAGCTACAGTTTGTTTATCTTATGTGCAAATTTGGCTCTGGCAAAACAACAACCAAAAAATATGATTGCATCTTCAACTTTTTGATGTGTAATTTGATATGAACCTAAAAACTTTATTATGACACCATCAGTTAGAAAGGTCATGTTGATTGTGTTTTGGGACAGTAAGGGTTCTATTGAGACCAGTTGGAGAATAGTCTGAAACCCACTGTTAGATATAAATGCTTCAAATTGCTGTCTGAAAGAATCAGCTGCAAATATGATAATAAATTTCCTTATTCCTCATATCAAATGGTATCCATGATCACAAAATTTAAGATGAAAGTACTAAAGATTTATCCTACATACAAATGATTACCATATTTTCAGGCCATTAAAAGAAGCACTTGGAGAAGGCCTTTTTGAAATGATGAGCTCATGAAAAAGGCAACACAAAAATAACTCTTTAAGCAACCTAAATTCTTCTATCATGACAGTATCATGTTATTAGTGGCATCTTTGGAGCAGAGGCCCTGGCCATCCAGCAGGCCCTTCACCTTATTCAGCCCCTCTACCGCCTGACAGTCATCATTTTTGACAGTTGGTCAGTCCTTCAAGCAATGGTGGCAGTTACCCATTCGTCACTGCCACTCATCATAGACCTGGCGGTGACTATCACATCATTTTCAACACCCCTCATATCAGGTGGACTCTGGGCATGTGGGCATCCCAGTCAACAAAGTGGCCGACAAGGCCGCAAGCACTGGCACTCATACTGGCACAATATGGTGCCTGCTACAGCCAAATGATCTCTCTCGGAGCATCACAAGATTAATCATCCGAAACCTCATCGACTCATGGATGCCAAGCCTTTGCAGAAAGGGGTGCGACCACCTTCACCAAGTGGCCTTATCAATATGCTTCATCCTGCCAAACTGAAGCTTTGCTGGCCTGCCTCTGCACGGACACGGCCCCACTGAATGCATTCTTGCACTCCCGTTGCCTCCGCAACTTGCCGGTGTGCCCTTACTGTGGCACAGAGGAAACATTGTATCACTACTGGCTTAAATGGGAGCCCACGTTACAATGGGCTTCAACGTACCCTCAGTACGAATCTGTCCCTCAACCTCAACCTGACCCGCTCATTAATTCCGATTTACTGGGCGTCTGCCGATGTACTGCCGAGCCAGCACATGACGGCCTTGGAATTGTTTATTTGCCAAATGGGTCGCTTCATCTAACCACCAAGCGGCAGCTTATTGGAGAATGTAACCCAAGTGACTGACATCTCCATATAAACCCAAGAAAAAGAAAGAAAGTGACATTCTAGATAAAGTCTGTTGAGAGAGAAGATTTTTCTTGAAAAGTAAAACAAATGTTGCCTGACATGCAGTAAATGTAATTTATAACAAAATTATTGTTTTCATTTGAATTATTCTCATATACATAATAATTATGTATTCAATAAATGAAAATATATTTCGTCTTATAGTAAATTTGTCTAATTATTAATGAATGTAATTAAATAAAATTTCTAGTAAAATTTTTCAAATATGGTAATTTGGCAAATATTATTATTAATATTCCTAAATGAAATTTTTATTTTAATATAGTGTTGTGATGAGGATTAATGAAAATATAAATATATAGTGTATTTAGACAAATTTCTCTGTGTATTAATTTTAATCATATTTTTCAGAAATTTGGGAAGACACATGTATCAAACTGGTTTTAAATTTGAATGGAATATTTCAAGTGGTAATTTTAATCAAGCTTGTATTTTCTAAAATTTGTCAAAAATGTTTGGCTGTTTCTTATGTGTTTTGTATTTTATACAGGTATTTATTCTGTGATGGATACAGATGAATTAAAAGAAATAGATCCTCATCCTAAAACACAAAAAAGGTAAGTAAAGATTAATAGAAATTATTAGTCCCTGACCACCATTTAAACAAGGATTACAGGAAATACTTGACAAGAAGTAATTCAAACTTTTTAAAATTTGAGAAAGTATTTATTAAATACCACTGAAATTCAAAAATTAGAAAACATATTTTAAAAATTTTGGATAAATTGAACTATTACAAGAAAATTTTTTAGAGAAAAACATGCAGTATGAAAAAAGGATACTTATTTGAAGTTTAGCTTATACAGCAACATCTATGTAAATTGCATCACTTGTTATATATTTATAAAAGCATTCAGTAAATGTACAAAGTAGCATATTTAAGCTGTGATTACAATTTGTACTAGCATATGTAGTTTAGAGAAGAAACCAAGATAATGCCAAAAAAAAAATTGAAATTTATAATGCACTACATTGCTTACGTAATGCTATATTGTAATATATTGTTAATTGTTATTTCACAACACAAACTTATTTATACTGTTAATGGGCATTGTTACAAGAATCTGCTATTCAGTTATGAAAACAAAAAAACTTAATAGTTATTTTTCACTGAATTGAATTTTAATACTTTTTAGATCATCTCAAGCCTTATTAACAGCTTTGTAGTGCTTTAGCATGGGAGTGGATGAGTTTCTTCAAGTATTCTGTACCACACTTGTGATAGTATAATAAATCATTGCAGTTACTGCTAATTCTTAAATCTCTTTTTAAATTTTGTAACTATTTCCTTTATTGGAGGTTTCATGTAAACAACAGTTTGTATCAGTTTAAATGACAACAATGTTAACAAACTAATGAGAGGGGACCTATCCAGGGCAAAAGCTTTTCTGCTTTTAAAGAATGTTATATATGATACTTTTATCTTTTATAATTTAAGGTCTTTGATAAGCAATTTATAAAATTGAAGTTTTAACTTTATAAACTAGATCAAGAGTTCCTAAACTTTTTTCGGCCACGGACCCCTTTACCGAAAACTTTTAAAATCATTGACCACCTAGTCGTTTACTTTACTTACTCAAAATTAATAAATTTGTACAGTACTCAATATTAAATATTTCACTAGATATCAAACTTTTCATTTTAATTACTTGTAATTAATGATTGAAAAAGATAATGCCATATTCTGTAGTCCTTTTATCTTGTGCAACATTTAGTATCAAAACCTACACTAACAAAAATTAAAACAAAAAAATACAAGCAGAGTTTTTTAATTTTTGACATTTATGAAATAAATATGCAAATTCAAAATAAGTACAAATATTAAAATCATTTTATTAAACATAAAAATGAAGAGAAAAAATGAACATATTTAGAAAGAATAAAACAACAAAATTACAACAACAAAAGATTTTAATCCGATTTATAAAAATAAGAATACCAAATAAATTAACTTGGGAAACTGGATTTAATGAGAGGGTGCACCTGGTGATCTGTCAACAGTTTATCTATATATGGTTTTAAATTAGTGAGTTGCATTCTCAAATCTCCACATTCAGTGATATGCAATCAATGTCTGTTCTGAAGCAGGTTTAAAACTACACTGAAGCCTCTCTCTACCAGTTACAACAATGGAAATGCCAGCAAATATTTTTGTACAACAGTCCATAGAGCTGGGTACAGAAGTGGAATATCTTGTTGCAGCCGAAACATTTGATAACCCTGTTTGAGTTATCTTGAGATCCTCGTTTATGCTGCAGAAATGCAGACAAGTAGTACTGTCTACATTTCTTTTTTGGTTCAGTCATATTATTATCTGAAGCATGGGTGTCCAACCTTTTTGTTCCTCTGGGCCACATTGGAAAAAGTCATGGTGTTTTGGGCCACAAGTATATATAATATATTTGCGACCTAATCCTTAAATATACAAGTATATTTAAGGATTAACATGTCTAGATTATAGTAATAAGTATTATAGCTTTATTATGAAAACGAATATTTTAAAAACTTAATTCTACAGACACTTTAAATTTTTACTTAGAAATAGATAAATTCATTTATTATAGAGGAGACAGACAAAAATTTATTTGAAAAACACAAATATTTGTTTTATTTGGGTCTCTAATTAATAAAAAAATGACGAAACACAATTTTAAAGTGTATTTTTATTCGACTATATATTTATAAATAATATGTAGCCCAAAAAGTAGCCAATGCGCCAAATGATAATTTTTACGCCAAACTAAAAAGTGGTAGCGAAATTTGGCGCAAAGTAGAGAAATCTTACAACGCTGGAAGGAATACTAAATAATGCTGGAATTGGAACTCAAAGGATTATAGACCGAAATTTGAGAAAAGGAGAGACAGGTCAAAAGATAAAAAGTAGTGAGGAAAGGTTGGAAAATTAAAGGCCAATATTTGCATAACAGAAGGTCTATTTAACCTTTCTCACTATTTATCTTTTGACCTTTCTCTCCTTTTCTTAAATTTGGGTCTGTAATCCTTTCAGTCACAACTCCAGCTTTTTATAGTATTCCTTCGTCATTCACACACCTTCGTCATTCACACATCTCCAAGTATTTGAAAATATTTTCTTTTCACTCAAAAATAAAATATGTATAAAAGTTTATGGCTTTGTGAAACTTCTTTTTTGAGTTTATGCCATTGAAATAAAAAAGTAAATAAAATAAAACAATTTGTCGGTTTTGTTTACACGTTTATTGGGCCGCATTCGAACTTGCCTTGGGCCGCATGCGGCCCGCGGGCCGCGAGTTGGACACCCCTGATCTGAAGAAATAAAAACTTTTGTTAACAAACAATTTCAACAGCCCCTGTGATAAAAAAAAAAAAACAGTATGTAATTACTTGAAACAGAAGATTTTTGTTCAAACTCAAATAAACTGTGTCCTCTGATTTTATTTTTTGTAGTACAGCAGTACTTCTCAATAAATAATTATATTCAAAGTTCAAATCACAAATAAGTACATGTCATATCAAATGAACCAATTTATAGCGTTTTATGAAAGCATGACCATACAAAACTGATAGATTCTAATATCAAATATCGTCACATCTCACCGTGAGCAAATGTGGACATGCAATGGTTTTTCATGTCCGTGCTTGCTTTGATACATTTGATAAGTAATGCACAGATATTTAATTAATATGCCTTTTTCGTCCTTTTTTTTATAACTGTATTTAAAATTTATTTTGTATTACAAGTACAATCTATATATTAACAGGACTTATTATACTGGAATTATGGATGCAGATATTTAGTTTTACAGTTCAAAAATAATGTTCTTTATTTAGTTCACCTGAACACATACACTTTAAACATGTGTTTCGGACTTGCTCGTCCCTCTTCAGCAGGCCTTCCAACGACACTTTCTATAATTAACAACAATCAACAATAAAAACATCTTCGGTACAATTATCACTAAAACTAGTTAAGAACACAGACATTTCCCGACAATAAATATTTAAAAATTCTTACAATTTCTGTATTGCCTATCTTCACTATCCTTCCACCTACACTTACTATCCACAGCAACCATACGATTTGACACATTCCTAATTTTTT
>NW_019385380.1:200046-206670 GCF_000671375.1 Centruroides sculpturatus
AAAAAATTAGGAATGTGTCAAATCGTATGGTTGCTGTGGATAGTAAGTGTAGGTGGAAGGATAGTGAAGATAGGCAATACAGAAATTGTAAGAATTTTTAAATATTTATTGTCGGGAAATGTCTGTGTTCTTAACTAGTTTTAGTGATAATTGTACCGAAGATGTTTTTATTGTTGATTGTTGTTAATTATAGAAAGTGTCGTTGGAAGGCCTGCTGAAGAGGGACGAGCAAGTCCGAAACACATGTTTAAAGTGTATGTGTTCAGGTGAACTAAATAAAGAACATTATTTTTGAACTGTAAAACTAAATATCTGCATCCATAATTCCAGTATAATAAGTCCTGTTAATATATAGATTGTACTTGTAATACAAAATAAATTTTAAATACAATGCACAGATATGTTTGTGCTATATGTATTTTCATGCATTCTTATGTGTGACTCTTTTAATGACATATTCTTCCTTTTTGTTTGCAAGTTTGGTATATAATGTGTTTTTATCAAAAAAAGTGTTTTTTTTTAATTATTTTACTACTAAATTAGATACCTGTTGGAATCATAGATATTTTGAAGTAACAAATATACTGCCTTACTACTACTATTTTTGCTGTCATTGACCCCCCAAATTTTTTATTGAAAGTATTGACCCCTAGAAAGTTCAAATCGACCACTTTGGGAACTCTTGAACAAGATGATATCAAATTCATTTAAATTGCAATTCTTCATATAATAAATATCTTGCATATCTATGTTTTTACTTAATCTAATGGTTCAATACAAACATTTTAAAAGTTCATATGTTTATAAAGAAAATTGTGTGGAAAATAATAGTTAATTATAAAAAAAAATTAAATTTAATAATAATGTTTCTCTTTGTCAGCTATTTACATTTATCACTAATAGTTCTAACAACTCTTCCTATACCAGCACTCTCCTAAGTGAATTTATCTGATAAAAAATTCCTTGACATTTTAAAACTAAAAACATTTTCAATAAACATTAATTTATGATATACAAGAAATCATTTGATAGACTGCTTTAATTTTTTTGTGATGAGAGAATATAATTTTGAACTGATATTGAAAATAAACTGATTATTATAAACAGAAAGTATTTATTTGATCATTCATATAATTGATTCTATTATTAATTACCATTCGTAAAATTTACTACGCAAGTTTTCCAATAAAAGATTTAATGATTGCATTTGTACAAACTTTAATTTTTTTAATGGAGTAAATATTAAGTTCCCATTTCCTTTATTTTAATTGATTTTGTATTCAAATGTTAAAAATTTAATTACACGAGACCATTAGTATATTTTCATTTATAAACTAATATTAAGAATAAATAAATTTATAGGTGGAATGAAATTTGGAACCCAGCACAACAAGCAGTTAAACGTTTGCAAAAGACGTGGCTACTTTCTCCATCAACTTTACATTCAGTAAATATACTAACAAACGAAGCTGTATTTCAAGGTAGGAATGATACTTGAATATGTATGTAATAAGTTTAAGAGAAAACTGTGTCATAAGTAGACTCATTCCACAAATTTTTGATGCATTTAAATAATTTTTTTGATAATCGCTTCTCTTAGGTAAATCATTGAAGGTGCTCTGGCCAGCAACCCATCATGTTGCAGTTGTTTTATGAAATCTCAGCATTTGGATAGACAATGGATTTTAACTATCTCACTAAAAAATGTATTAATTCCATATTTCTGTTGTATAATTTATTAAATAAATTGTTTTTAATGTAATACTTTGAATTACATTGTCATATGAAAATATTTTCAAAGAGCAGAAAAGTTTAATGTAGATTTTTTAATATTAAAATATTTAAAAAGATATTTTTACGTAACAGTATATTTGAAAGTGGTGATACATCAAATTGAATATAACATTGAAGTAAAATCTAAAAAAACTTGACTACCGTTTTAAAAATTCCTTTCAATATAATCAAGCAATAATATTAGAGATGCACCAATAAGCAAAGTGACTGATTATTTATAATGTAATTATAGACTATATTGTGATATGAAAATTCATATTGTTAATAAATAAATATACTATATTAATCAATCAATCAAAACTTTATTCATATTAGGTGATTGCCTGTTAGAACAGTGTGTTATAATTAATTAAATACCTAATCACAGTAAATCTCCATTAGCTTTAACAATAAAACACAACCAATTCCAACATCTTTAACTATTTACATATTTTCGTTAACAATTGCTTTTAATTACTAATAGTACAGTTAGCTTGCTTTATTTTTCACTGGCAAGGTTACAACAAATTTTTTAGCATAATTATATAATTTATAAATTGTTACCATCTTTGCTGTATGGAGAAAAAACCATACATATGATCTTCACTATTTAAGTAACTTCACTATGGAAAATACTAACATTGTCTTAATTCACTAGTCTCTTACACTTACGAAACATGTTGTCAGAACAAATGTCCATTGACAAAAGGAATTTAATACATCTTTTTATAAAAAATGCACTTAGACTGGAATTGAATAGATTTAAATTAAGTGCGCTTCCAGGTAAGTTACGAGTATACTCTAGCAGAAATATTTTACGTATAAATTTATTTTGAATTATGTCTAGTTTCTGATAACTAGTAAGATTCCAGATCGGTGAGGCGTAGCTTACAGCATTCATTATAATAGAATTAAACAGCTTAATTAAAATTAGCGTACAGTACATGTTCAGTTTAATCACAGAAAATAGCTTCTCCATGTTATTAATTGTTAGCTTTAACCATGCTATTTTTATACTTACAAAGGAAAGAGTTGGTGTCAAAGTAATTCCTAAGAACTTATGCTTTTCCTGCATCACCTTACGTTCTTCGTTGTTAAAATAAAAGGTCATATATTTCTTGGGAAATCTAGACCCATTTCTAAATATTATAGATGATTTAGTAGAACTAATTTTTAATTTAAACTCCTCAAAGTACACTTTCAATGCTTGTATTTTCCTACGTAATGCGGCCGCTGTCGGGGCAATTATCACATCATCATCTGCATAAGATTTGGAATCAGTGGCGTACCTTAGTGGGGGCGGCAAAATTTCACAATAAATAATAATATCTTGTAAAAATTTAAACATCCTAATCTATACTTGCATCGCGCATACGATAGTGCTATCATCCGGACAGTCCGGGAATCGGCTCGCCGTCCGGGTGAACTAGTAATTTTTTTATTCAAGGAAATCCTGTTGACCTTTTTTTTTTCTTGTACGATTCATTCGCGTTCATATACACCACCAATATCCAATAGAACTATTTTAAACAGGTCGCTGCACTACCACCGAATTTTTCATTGCTTGTTCTGTGACAAAACTGAATTTTGGTCTTTTAAATTGAAATACCTAAATAAGAGGGGGCGAAATTTTCCTCCGCCCCGGGCGGCTGACACCCACGGTACGCCACTGTATGGAATGAACTACTTGTTCGTCGAATGTGAATCCATCATCATCCCGATCGAAACATTCGTTCATATCGAACGTATAGAAATTACAAAGATGAGACCAAGGATCTCTTTGTAATAAACTCCTATCTCAAACCACGGACATTGTACATTATCTTGTTTGATTATAAACAAACAAGATAATATACAATATATATGATACATATAAACTGACATAATATATATATATATAGTAGCGAGTTTTTATATTACTTTGAAATGAATAAATTTATCTTAAAAAATATCAATATGAATACAGTTTAGTTGTTGACGCATCTCTCTCTCTCTTATGTTAAAGAATTTGTTCCCATATCGTTTATGAATTTGAAAAATACGGAAACTACAGTGGATTCTCTATCTATCGTTTTCCCGCATCTATTTGTTTTTTTCCTCCAGTCACAAATAACGACTCATATATGCAATGTTAATTTTTCCCGTATTCTTCGTTCCCGCGATGTTCGTTCTGTATTTTACCTGAAAGAAAAATATCCCTCATTATTCGTTTTACTGGCAATAGAGGGCGCTAAATTAAATGACGTTCAACGAGACAATAACAGTGCTACAGCCAGAGCTGAGGCCAATAGAAGTGCGGCAGCCATGACAGTTGAAGCGGACTCCATCTAGTGACTAAATCTACATACAGTAGAGCGTCGATTTTCCGAATCAATTGGGGACTGGGGTTGTCCGGATAACTGATTTACGTACGAAAAAATAGTTTAACGTATCCGATGTCGAAATTTTTCTCCGTTGCGTGTCGCTTCGCGTTGAATTTTCGTCGATGTTAAGCCTAACAAAGACTATTGTATCGTTAAAAATTTTTTNCAGAGTTTTTTAATTTTTGACATTTATGAAATAAATATGCAAATTCAAAATAAGTACAAATATTAAAATCATTTTATTAAACATAAAAATGAAGAGAAAAAATGAACATATTTAGAAAGAATAAAACAACAAAATTACAACAACAAAAGATTTTAATCCGATTTATAAAAATAAGAATACCAAATAAATTAACTTGGGAAACTGGATTTAATGAGAGGGTGCACCTGGTGATCTGTCAACAGTTTATCTATATATGGTTTTAAATTAGTGAGTTGCATTCTCAAATCTCCACATTCAGTGATATGCAATCAATGTCTGTTCTGAAGCAGGTTTAAAACTACACTGAAGCCTCTCTCTACCAGTTACAACAATGGAAATGCCAGCAAATATTTTTGTACAACAGTCCATAGAGCTGGGTACAGAAGTGGAATATCTTGTTGCAGCCGAAACATTTGATAACCCTGTTTGAGTTATCTTGAGATCCTCGTTTATGCTGCAGAAATGCAGACAAGTAGTACTGTCTACATTTCTTTTTTGGTTCAGTCATATTATTATCTGAAGCATGGGTGTCCAACCTTTTTGTTCCTCTGGGCCACATTGGAAAAAGTCATGGTGTTTTGGGCCACAAGTATATATAATATATTTGCGACCTAATCCTTAAATATACAAGTATATTTAAGGATTAACATGTCTAGATTATAGTAATAAGTATTATAGCTTTATTATGAAAACGAATATTTTAAAAACTTAATTCTACAGACACTTTAAATTTTTACTTAGAAATAGATAAATTCATTTATTATAGAGGAGACAAACAAAAATTTATTTGAAAAACACAAATATTTGTTTTATTTGGGTCTCTAATTAACAAAAAACGACGAAACACCATTTTAAAGTGCATTTTTATTCGACTATATATTTATAAATAATATGTAATCCAAAAAGTAGTCAATGCGCCAAATGATAATTTTTACGCCAAACTAAAAAGTGGTAGCCAAATTTGGCGCAAAGTAGACAAATCTTGCAACGCTGGAAGGAATACTAAATAATGATGGAGTTGGAACTCAAAGGATTATAGACCGAAATTTGAGAAAAGGAGAGAAAGGTCAAAAGATAAAAAGTAGTGAGGAAAGGTTGGAAAATTAAAGGCCAATATTTGCATAACAGAAGGTCTATTTAACCTTTCTCACTATTTATCTTTTGACCTTTCTCTCCTTTTCTTAAATTTGGGTCTGTAATCCTTTCAGTCACAACTCCAGCTTTTTATAGTATTCCTTCGTCATTCACACACCTTCGTCATTCACACATCTCCAAGTATTTGAAAATATTTTCTTTTCACTCAAAAATAAAATATGTATAAAAGTTTATGGCTTTGTGAAACTTCTTTTTTGAGTTTATGCCATTGAAATAAAAAAGTAAATAAAATAAAACAATTTGTCGGTTTTGTTTACACGTTTATTGGGCCGCATTCGAACTTGCCTTGGGCCGCATGCGGCCCGCGGGCCGCGAGTTGGACACCCCTGATCTGAAGAAATAAAAACTTTTGTTAACAAACAATTTCAACAGCCCCTGTGATAAAAAAAAAAAAACAGTATGTAATTACTTGAAACAGAAGATTTTTGTTCAAACTCAAATAAACTGTGTCCTCTGATTTTATTTTTTGTAGTACAGCAGTACTTCTCAATAAATAATTATATTCAAAGTTCAAATCACAAATAAGTACATGTCATATCAAATGAACCAATTTATAGCGTTTTATGAAAGCATGACCATACAAAACTGATAGATTCTAATATCAAATATCGTCACATCTCACCGTGAGCAAATGTGGACATGCAATGGTTTTTCATGTCCGTGCTTGCTTTGATACATTTGATAAGTAATGCACAGATATTTAATTAATATGCCTTTTTCGTCCTTTTTTTTATAACTGTATTTAAAATTTATTTTGTATTACAAGTACAATCTATATATTAACAGGACTTATTATACTGGAATTATGGATGCAGATATTTAGTTTTACAGTTCAAAAATAATGTTCTTTATTTAGTTCACCTGAACACATACACTTTAAACATGTGTTTCGGACTTGCTCGTCCCTCTTCAGCAGGCCTTCCAACGACACTTTCTATAATTAACAACAATCAACAATAAAAACATCTTCGGTACAATTATCACTAAAACTAGTTAAGAACACAGACATTTCCCGACAATAAATATTTAAAAATTCTTACAATTTCTGTATTGCCTATCTTCACTATCCTTCCACCTACACTTACTATCCACAGCAACCATACGATTTGACACATTCCTAATTTTTTT
>NW_019385380.1:210837-239018 GCF_000671375.1 Centruroides sculpturatus
AATAAAAAATTATACTTCAGATGTTAATTTAGTATCAAAAACGTAAAATATTTGAGTAGCCCAAGACATAGCCAAAGATTGAAGCGCCACAGCACTGGCGAAAATTTAAATTTGCTGACTGGAAATCTTTCGGATGATTGACTTTCGGAAAATCGACGCTCTACTGTATATATAAATAATCCAGACCGGTTGATAATAATAATAATAAGCGCAGAGCCCAAACGGTTAGGAGTTGAAAGTTGAAATTTGGTACATAGTTAGGGTACGTCACGGAACGCACACTTAGAAGGAAAAATTGGATTAAGACAGGATTAAGACTTCAACAATGGAAGTGACAATAATGGAAGTGTTAAGAGAAAGCGACGTGCAAGATTTACAGGCGCAGATGCGGTTTTTTTCGTTTTCCGGAGATCGAACATATTTTTAGATCCATGTAAAAATTCTCTAATTGGTCTGGAAACCGGGAGACCTAATTCTTGCATTCTGTGAAAACGGGTAAGATTGGCTATTCGCGTTTTTCATGAAAAATAGAGGGCGCTGCATTTTTACAAAATGGCTACTTTATCTGGGTCCCTTATAACTAGTAATGTAAAATTAATCTTATATCACTGTCCGATGTAATGATATATGATGGTTGTAGAAATTTTATAGGAGAACAATTATTGCTAGCGGTAAACATTATTATGTGGTATCGAAACAAATGAGTGAGATCGTTCTATACATATTTGTACCCTTTGTGTTAAAAAGCATCAGCTTTGACATTGTCCTATCAGGGCCGGATTTACCAGTAAAAAGCTATGTAAGTTATTGCTTAGGGCCTCAAACATTTGTACAAAAAAGAAAATTGAAGTCAAATTTTGTAATAAACATTTTTTTACAAACCAACAAAATATACTTTACTTTTTATTTTGTATAGTATTTCATTAATATTTTTTCTAAGAATTAACAAGATCTTTTTAAAAATAATTCATCAAACCAATTTAAGAAAAGTTTTTTAATGGAATGAATATAAAAATTTAATTAAATTCAATTATAAAACAAGACTAGCGAAACCTCACATCTTCCAATATCCGTATTAATCAGAGTCATACTCTGATTTAATTCTTTTCCTTTTGTGATTGACTTGTAAAATTGTGAAGGATCGGTAAGGGGCCTTACAGAGTTCGGCTTAGGGCTTCGAAATGCTTAAATCCCACCCTGTGTCCCGCACAAAATTACTGACATTTTAAACTTTATGAAAATATGTTTTAAAATTGACAGCGTAACTTGTTCGTGTAAAGCTGGACAACTAATCGAGAAACTGCCAATTCTTAACAGTCTAATCCGTCAGTAGTAGATAAATGTCAGTTGCGCTCCACAAAAGTACGGACAAGAGTAATTATACAAAATAGGGTAAAAATATGGTTAAATGTTTAAAAAATTCAGTGAATTTAATCAAAAATCAAAGCCTGTAAAATTCATTTATTCCTAGGTAGATAAACTTGGAATGAGAACTACTAATTTTTTATCACCGTAGCGAGTGGATACTGATTTAACATAACGAATTGGATATTCGTAATCAATTCGCAGTTCATTTAACTATTTTGTGGGAGTATTTTGAAGTTTACTAATATCGTTTAGTTTATTGAGTCTCCATTTAAATAGGAAAAAATTTATTTATTACAAATTCTTGCTAACGATGAAACAACTATATTTTTATAATTATTTTCAATAAATTCGTCGGAGAACCTTTTCTTTAAAATAACATCACACCAATCGATTTTATTTTTATGTTTTATGATAAAATCTTCGGATAATTCTTGATGTTTAACAACTATTTTTCAGTCTAATACATTTAATCGATCCAAGTCTTCGAGTAATTGTTCCGATATGGTTTGATACCTTATAAGTGAATTTAAATTTAATTTAGAGCATTTTTCCTAATAAAGTCATTATCTAAATTTTGAAATCGAGATATAGCATCCCAATTTACCTTATTTCATATTCTAGAATAAATTCCGAAGATAATGTTTGATGTGTAGACTTGAGTTTCCAATTAACCTTATCATCAATGTCTTATAAAATTTTCAGAGACTTTGCTGTTGTGATATTTTTTTCCAGTTAACTCTATCTTTAATTATTCATTAATAAAAAATTCAGACAATTTTTGTGTATGAGATATTGAATCTCAATTAACTTCATCTTTCAATTCTCTTATTAAATCTTCTGTTAAATTCTCTCGTTTAGAAAAATTATCCCAACCGATATCCCTTTTTATTCTAGAGTCCATTTATATAAGAAAAAATTTATGACCTAATGCAATTGTACGAATACCATCTTCTAATATATGTCTCTTATCATCATGTGGTGATAAGAGACATATATTAGAAGATGGTATTCGTACAATTGCATTAGGTCATAAATTTTTTCTATTAGGTCATCGATTTTGAATAAAATGCATTTATACTTCCTATTAATTCAAAAAGAGTTCTTTGTTTCCCCTGAAGTTCAAGATCGAATTTATTCGTTTTGGTTGTTATACAGCAAGAAAGGATAAATCTGACAACCAGCCGTAATCATTAAGTTCTTCATAAGTTTCGATTCTGGATTCTACAAACAGTTTTATCTCTGGAAGTAGCTCTACAAATCGTTGTAGGACTTTTTCCTTACAAAGCCATCTAACTTCAGAATGTGTTCCATACTCAGCATGAAGTTCATCAATAAGTTTATTTTATAATCTGAAGTGATCTGGCTGAAATAGAATTTACAATTTTTTGAACAACTTTCACATGTTCATAATGAAACACTTTTGTACATAACGCCTGTTGATGCAGTGATAATGAAGAAAATTTGGAAACTCTGCATCAATCTTACGTAACGTGATGATGCCAACACCAGAACCAATCGTGGCAGGTGCTCCGTTGGTTGTTATGTACAAAAATTTTTGAAAGCGGATTAAGCAGATTAGCAGATTCAAAGCATATATTAATGTCCTTAATGTAGTTTTTAATAACTTGGTATATGTCTTTCCCACGTGTATTTCCTTGTACCGGCAAAAGTGAGAGTATATTTTTTACTGAGCGATCGTTAAGACCATCCTTATAAAAATATTTATTTGAGCAATATCTCAGCTGTCTGTTGATTCATCACATTGTAAACTGAATAAAACGCATTTTTCTAAATCTTTTTTCTTTCTAATTTGATATTTTTAGATATTGCTTCTATCCTACGAATGACTAAATTTCTTGATAATTGAACATCTCCAATAACTGATGTAATTTTCTTCTTATTTTTAAATGTTTCTGATGCAGCGAGCATCATCTTTTTAGTTATGTTACCGTCGTCGAAGTGTATTTTGTGCATTGCGAGCATTGCAATCTTAAATGAAGCGATTGAAGCAGCTTTTGATTTAGTCACGGACTTAGTAAATATATATTTTTAGGCAACTGATATGGTTTTCACAAAATCACAAAATTAAATTATAATCTCTTGGATTTGTGAGTAAAAAAATGACACATTTTACAGCATTCAGATTGTTTACTTTGTCTGTAAACTGTTAGGAAATTAATATCGCATAAAACATTAAAGATAGTCTGTATAAAAGCTCGAATCTGTATACATCTGCAGTTATATGTATTGTTTTAGAAATATTACCACTCTGTAATAATAATACAGTATTCAGTTTGAAAATTGATGTTGAAATGTTCTCCACTATGTTTACAGGAAGGAGAAGAATGGTCAGTGGGCGAAAAATGTGTCAAGTACAAATGTGTCAATGGCGATAATGGACTTCAGAAAATAAAGCAGGAGTATGAATGTGATAAAACGTGCTCTCCTGTAAGTAAACATTCCTCTCAAATATTTAAATATATATCAAAAGTATGGACAATACTATTAATTTATAATGGTGATTTATATTTGTTAAATAGCGTCGAATTAAAACATACTTTAACATTTTCGATTCAGAACAATTTCAACAAAATAACTGAGTGATCATGTAACCATAACTTATCTTATTATCATTGCTGCCAATGTATTCTGCTGCTAAGCAACCGAATGTATCTTAATACACATTTAATTATGCAAAATAAAGTATTAAAATTTTAGAATAATCATAAACATTCAATCGATCGTATTTAATAAGTTTACACTTAGTGTTGTAACAAAGCAGGTACAACAGGTGACAAAAGAATTGCCAGTTCCAATATAAATATATATACAATTAAATAAGCTTCACATTAATTAACGTAAACGATTGTTTTATTATTAATATTCTACTACCAAAAAACATTATGAGACCCAAAAATAAAATGTTGCACAGGGCACTCAGTTAAGAATCCTACTGTATAATCAACAGAATAATTACTTAAAGAAGAAATAATTAAATAATTCCAGACATTCGAATAAAAGTAATAATTAACAAATTGTATTTGTAAGGCTTTCAACGAATTTGTTTCAGAATTTCCGTTATGTGGAACCATCACCCGGTTCTGAAAACTGCTGTGGACACTGCAATCAAGTTGCATGCGAAGAAAACGGAAATATATACGACGTAAGATAAGTGATTTTTTTTCTGTTCACTTAATACGTAGAATCTGCTTAATTCTGAGATTTATTGTAGATTGGTCAGCGCTGGACTTCCGAAATTAAAAAATGCTACGATGCCGAATATGCCGAAATAAACGGTGTAATTCAAATAGTTCACACCACCGTGTGTAAGTCCAACATCGAGAATTGTCCAAAGGTAAATGCTTTGAATCTCGATGTATTATAATCGTGAAACATTTATGCAAATTTCTTCTTCATTCATTAGGATCAAATCATTCTGGACGAAACTGGATGCTGTCAAATATGTCGTCGTGAGTACAACTCTTAGTGTTAAAGCATTGGATAATACAGTTTTTTAATTACTATTCTCTTCTTTTAGTTGAATGCAACCCTCGAGTGGTTCCTCCAGATGATACGAATCGAATGTTTTACTTTAATGACAAAAAAGGAAACTACTGTTACAATACTTATCCACTTCATAATGTAACGGTGGGTTCGGGTAAATGCTTATCAGAAGTTCGATATGATTATGGTAAGATTAGAGTTTTATTCTGTCTTCTATTTGGAAAATTAATTAATATTCTCATCTTCAATCTTTCCTGAAATATACAGAATAATATATAATGCTGGCATTATATATTATTCTGTATATATGTAATGTAATATATAATGCCAGCATTATATATTACATTACATAAATTACTTTGAACAGTATTGTTCAAAGAAAAATATTACATATTTTTATGTAATATTGTTAATAAATTATCATATCATACTGCATTATTTAATACATTCAATTAATATTTTCAGATACGGATTACTTTGACGGAATGTGTAGATGATGCGTGGCAAAAGAAACTGTACCAATGTCAATAGAATTTGAATGCAGGGATGGTTCATTTCTCACCAAACAATATCGTAAACCTGTGTCGTGCGAGTGCACAAAATGCAAAGGGTTGATTCACGAGGAAGAAATTCTGGAAAGAACACCTTCGAGTTAGCGCTTTTTTTACTCATCACCTTCAACTTTCTTGGTTTTATTACTTTAAAATTGTGTTTGTTGTTGTGAATTAAATGTCTTTATTTCGTCCAATATGTGAATTTCGAGTTATTGCTTATTAGCTTTAAATGCTGATTTATTTACTTCGTTATAAAAATCGATTCTCAAACCATTCTGGAAGAGAAAATCGAAAAACTAATATCAAAGCTGTCTTATTAAAGAAATACTTGAATTCGAGCTTTAGAGAACTGTAGAGAATTCTAGAGGATTAAATATTATCGTCGGAATTAAATTGCTGGGAAGTTCCTGGTGTTTTATACATGATTTTAGTAATGATCTAGACATACTGGCGCATTATAATCCGGATAAATTGAATTTGTGGACCCCATGTACAGTGTTGACTTCAGATACCTTTCTTCGGGAGAAGTTTCTTGAGAGAAATCCATCGATACCTTCCTTCGTTCTTTCTAAAGTGACCCCTGGAGTTTCTTAAGTTCCGCGATGCGCCACACCAGTATGATTCCCAGATATAGCGCTAACTTTAAATTTCGATATTCTCACTACAGTAATGCGCTAATAAAAGATTGGTTTGGGATTCCTGTAGATGGGGCCCCAGGAAATTGTTTTTTCTTCCCACAGGATAAAGTGCCACTGTCTAGACACCATTAATTTAAAAAATTCGGTTAATATTTAACATTTTCTCAAACCTTAATACATGTCTGGAGTGAATAATTGTCGCCAGTATAATAAATTGCAATCCTCTTGAGAATATAGAAAGTAATTTATCAATTAGAAGGAAACTTACGAATAATATTACATAACAAACTCGAGAATGAAGATGTAATTCGATCATACAAATATTACGAAATTACTCTTTTATAAATAACTTTATAAGTCCTTAAAAAACAATTATTGAAATATTTTAACAGAAAATATAGACCCACCAGTGGCCAAGCAGTTGCGTTGCCTGAACACTGGAGGTCGATTGCAGAGACAACGTTTAGACGCCGACGGCGGTTTAGAGATCGTGTAAACTGCGGTTCAAAAAAATTTCATTGCAGAGATGGCATTTGTCGCTTGCCACAGTTCAAACAGAGATTAGAAACCAGTTATTTGACCTACTTTTTAGAATCACTTCACAGCAGGTTTACACGGCGTTTTAATTCGAGTGTTGATGGAAAAATTTAAATAAAAATGAATATCCTTCCTTTGATAAATGTTATAAACGGTACGAATCGACGAAATTATTCATTAATTAATTGCTTGGAGCGAAAATAATAAAACGAAATAATTTACATTTGTTGTAAATGTTTCAATTTCGATATTCAAACGGGTGAGGACTTAAAACTGCAATTACAGTAGACCCCTTAAAACGGGTTCATATAATACGGATTCGTATAACACGGAGAAAAATTGCAATCGTATTCGTATAAACACGCTAAAAAAGACTCGTATAATTCGGTAAAACGTCATCGCCGACTCGTGTCGCGACAGGATTGGTCGAATCTATACCAAGTAGCGAATATTGCACAAACCGCTGAGTTTAAACGAGCAGCGGACCTACTAAAAACCATTTAGAGTATTATTTAACGGCCATAAAAATTATATATATATTAATGATGTCTCTAAAGTTCAGCGAATTTNAAATCGTTGTAGGACTTTTTCCTTACAAAGCCATCTAACTTCAGAATGTGTTCCATACTCAGCATGAAGTTCATCAATAAGTTTATTTTATAATCTGAAGTGATCTGGCTGAAATAGAATTTACAATTTTTTGAACAACTTTCACATGTTCATAATGAAACACTTTTGTACATAACGCCTGTTGATGCAGTGATAATGAAGAAAATTTGGAAACTCTGCATCAATCTTACGTAACGTGATGATGCCAACACCAGAACCAATCGTGGCAGGTGCTCCGTTGGTTGTTATGTACAAAAATTTTTGAAAGCGGATTAAGCAGATTAGCAGATTCAAAGCATATATTAATGTCCTTAATGTAGTTTTTAATAACTTGGTATATGTCTTTCCCACGTGTATTTCCTTGTACCGGCAAAAGTGAGAGTATATTTTTTACTGAGCGATCGTTAAGACCATCCTTATAAAAATATTTATTTGAGCAATATCTCAGCTGTCTGTTGATTCATCACATTGTAAACTGAATAAAACGCATTTTTCTAAATCTTTTTTCTTTCTAATTTGATATTTTTAGATATTGCTTCTATCCTACGAATGACTAAATTTCTTGATAATTGAACATCTCCAATAACTGATGTAATTTTCTTCTTATTTTTAAATGTTTCTGATGCAGCGAGCATCATCTTTTTAGTTATGTTACCGTCGTCGAAGTGTATTTTGTGCATTGCGAGCATTGCAATCTTAAATGAAGCGATTGAAGCAGCTTTTGATTTAGTCACGGACTTAGTAAATATATATTTTTAGGCAACTGATATGGTTTTCACAAAATCACAAAATTAAATTATAATCTCTTGGATTTGTGAGTAAAAAAATGACACATTTTACAGCATTCAGATTGTTTACTTTGTCTGTAAACTGTTAGGAAATTAATATCGCATAAAACATTAAAGATAGTCTGTATAAAAGCTCGAATCTGTATACATCTGCAGTTATATGTATTGTTTTAGAAATATTACCACTCTGTAATAATAATACAGTATTCAGTTTGAAAATTGATGTTGAAATGTTCTCCACTATGTTTACAGGAAGGAGAAGAATGGTCAGTGGGCGAAAAATGTGTCAAGTACAAATGTGTCAATGGCGATAATGGACTTCAGAAAATAAAGCAGGAGTATGAATGTGATAAAACGTGCTCTCCTGTAAGTAAACATTCCTCTCAAATATTTAAATATATATCAAAAGTATGGACAATACTATTAATTTATAATGGTGATTTATATTTGTTAAATAGCGTCGAATTAAAACATACTTTAACATTTTCGATTCAGAACAATTTCAACAAAATAACTGAGTGATCATGTAACCATAACTTATCTTATTATCATTGCTGCCAATGTATTCTGCTGCTAAGCAACCGAATGTATCTTAATACACATTTAATTATGCAAAATAAAGTATTAAAATTTTAGAATAATCATAAACATTCAATCGATCGTATTTAATAAGTTTACACTATAATAAGTTTACACTTAGTGTTGTAACAAAGCAGGTACAACAGGTGACAAAAGAATTGCCAGTTCCAATATAAATATATATACACGTAAATAAGCTTCACATTAATTAACGTAAACGATTGTTTTATTATTAATATTCTACTACCAAAAAACATTATGAGACCCAAAAATAAAATGTTGCACAGGGCACTCAGTTAAGAATCCTACTGTATAATCAACAGAATAATTACTTAAAGAAGAAATAATTAAATAATTCCAGACATTCGAATAAAAGTAATAATTAACAAATTGTATTTGTAAGGCTTTCAACGAATTTGTTTCAGAATTTCCGTTATGTGGAACCATCACCCGGTTCTGAAAACTGCCGTGGACACTGCAATCAAGTTGCATGCGAAGAAAACGGAAATATATACGACGTAAGATAAGTGATTTTTTTTCTGTTCACTTAATACGTAGAATCTGCTTAATTCTGAGATTTATTGTAGATTGGTCAGCGCTGGACTTCCGAAATTAAAAAATGCTACGATGCCGAATATGCCGAAATAAACGGTGTAATTCAAATAGTTCACACCACCGTGTGTAAGTCCAACATCGAGAATTGTCCAAAGGTAAATGCTTTGAATCTCGATGTATTATAATCGTGAAACATTTATGCAAATTTCTTCTTCATTCATTAGGATCAAATCATTCTGGACGAAACTGGATGCTGTCAAATATGTCGTCGTGAGTACAACTCTTAGTGTTAAAGCATTGGATAATACAGTTTTTTAATTACTATTCTCTTCTTTTAGTTGAATGCAACCCTCGAGTGGTTCCTCCAGATGATACGAATCGAATGTTTTACTTTAATGACAAAAAAGGAAACTACTGTTACAATACTTATCCACTTCATAATGTAACGGTGTGTTCGGGTAAATGCTTATCAGAAGTTCGATATGATTATGGTAAGATTAGAGTTTTATTCTGTCTTCTATTTGGAAAATTAATTAATATTCTCATCTTCAATCTTTCCTGAAATATACAGAATAATATATAATGCTGGCATTATATATTATTCTGTATATATGTAATGTAATATATAATGCCAGCATTATATATTACATTACATAAATTACTTTGAACAGTATTGTTCAAAGAAAAATATTACATATTTTTATGTAATATTGTTAATAAATTATCATATCATACTGCATTATTTAATACATTCAATTAATATTTTCAGATACGGATTACTTTGACGGAATGTGTAGATGATGCGTGGCAAAAGAAACTGTACCAATGTCAATAGAATTTGAATGCAGGGATGGTTCATTTCTCACCAAACAATATCGTAAACCTGTGTCGTGCGAGTGCACAAAATGCAAAGGGTTGATTCACGAGGAAGAAATTCTGGAAAGAACACCTTCGAGTTAGCGCTTTTTTTACTCATCACCTTCAACTTTCTTGGTTTTATTACTTTAAAATTGTGTTTGTTGTTGTGAATTAAATGTCTTTATTTCGTCCAATATGTGAATTTCGAGTTATTGCTTATTAGCTTTAAATGCTGATTTATTTACTTCGTTATAAAAATCGATTCTCAAACCATTCTGGAAGAGAAAATCGAAAAACTAATATCAAAGCTGTCTTATTAAAGAAATACTTGAATTCGAGCTTTAGAGAACTGTAGAGAATTCTAGAGGATTAAATATTATCGTCGGAATTAAATTGCTGGGAAGTTCCTGGTGTTTTATACATGATTTTAGTAATGATCTAGACATACTGGCGCATTATAATCCGGATAAATTGAATTTGTGGACCCCATGTACAGTGTTGACTTCAGATACCTTTCTTCGGGAGAAGTTTCTTGAGAGAAATCCATCGATACCTTCCTTCGTTCTTTCTAAAGTGACCCCTGGAGTTTCTTAAGTTCCGCGATGCGCCACACCAGTATGATTCCCAGATATAGCGCTAACTTTAAATTTCGATATTCTCACTACAGTAATGCGCTAATAAAAGATTGGTTTGGGATTCCTGTAGATGGGGCCCCAGGAAATTGTTTTTTCTTCCCACAGGATAAAGTGCCACTGTCTAGACACCATTAATTTAAAAAATTCGGTTAATATTTAACATTTTCTCAAACCTTAATACATGTCTGGAGTGAATAATTGTCGCCAGTATAATAAATTGCAATCCTCTTGAGAATATAGAAAGTAATTTATCAATTAGAAGGAAACTTACGAATAATATTACATAACAAACTCGAGAATGAAGATGTAATTCGATCATACAAATATTACGAAATTACTCTTTTATAAATAACTTTATAAGTCCTTAAAAAACAATTATTGAAATATTTTAACAGAAAATATAGACCCACCAGTGGCCAAGCAGTTGCGTTGCCTGAACACTGGAGGTCGATTGCAGAGACAACGTTTAGACGCCGACGGCGGTTTAGAGATCGTGTAAACTGCGGTTCAAAAAAATTTCATTGCAGAGATGGCATTTGTCGCTTGCCACAGTTCAAACAGAGATTAGAAACCAGTTATTTGACCTACTTTTTAGAATCACTTCACAGCAGGTTTACACGGCGTTTTAATTCGAGTGTTGATGGAAAAATTTAAATAAAAATGAATATCCTTCCTTTGATAAATGTTATAAACGGTACGAATCGACGAAATTATTCATTAATTAATTGCTTGGAGCGAAAATAATAAAACGAAATAATTTACATTTGTTGTAAATGTTTCAATTTCGATATTCAAACGGGTGAGGACTTAAAACTGCAATTACAGTAGACCCCTTAAAACGGGTTCATATAATACGGATTCGTATAACACGGAGAAAAATTGCAATCGTATTCGTATAAACACGCTAAAAAAGACTCGTATAATTCGGTAAAACGTCATCGCCGACTCGTGTCGCGACAGGATTGGTCGAATCTATACCAAGTAGCGAATATTGCACAAACCGCTGAGTTTAAACGAGCAGCGGACCTACTAAAAACCATTTAGAGTATTATTTAACGGCCATAAAAATTATATATATATTAATGATGTCTCTAAAGTTCAGCGAATTTTTCGCATAAAAATAACTTATCAGGAAACACGCGCCCGCCGTTCGATACGCCGCTCCACAACGAAAACAAGCTTAAGCAATGGCGTCGTCGAACAGAGCCCTGTCGGTAAGTAATCCTACAATTTTTTGTTCATAGCATAGTTTATACGGATTATTTCCAGAAAAACTATACGTGTTTTGGAAATGTTGAGTCAAATTAGTCTAGAATCGATTAATTTTATGGAAGAAAACCTTTCAAACAGCCGTAGCCCCTAAACTGCACACGTGCCGGGCTGAGATTGGCTCATGTATTTAAGTGATCGTAAAACATAGAATTCATATAGAACGGAACGTATCTACCGTATTATAGGGGGTCTATTGTAATTTAAATCAGATGCATTTATTTACAAATCGAGTATCGAGTCGGTTATAAAACGTTAATGCATTGTAGACTGCAATATATAAAATATAGTAAGGACCATAGTATGTGAGTGCCAGATTTGCAGTTAGAATTTTGTTCTCACCCTCTGATACAAGTACGATTGATTGTTCTATGTTACCCGGATACGCTTGGTTTGTAGATAGAATACTACGTTCAATTTAATTTTTTTGCATAGCTACAAATTATTTTAATATTAATATTATAATAATTTGTAAAGTGCCTTACAAAAGTGTAGTGAAGAGTGACATCGTGTGCGCCATTCGTACCGTTAAAATTGACAGATTAGTGTCTATGCACACGATTTATTTTTACAAAAGACGACTTCAATATATTTAGGTTTATGCACATCATATCATATTATTGAAAAGTCCACAGGAATATAATGGTAATTCTCCGGCACACAAAATGGAGGATAATAATTATAGAAAGATCCAATTATTATTTACTTCTCTCACTCTCTCCTTCTATTCGATTCTTGTCCACTGCATTCGTATGACAAAATTTGATGAGCATCGAGCGAGGAACTGGACCATTTAACTTGACAACTGAATTCAAGATTTTCTACTAACTTTCTTAGACGAGTCTTCACAATGAGTGACTGAAAAATAAAATGATATCAACGTAACATTTCGTTAACTTCTCTGTCGACTTCTCAAGATTTTAGCTTTTGTTAAAGTTTAATTGAGATTTTCTAGGCACCGAGGCGTATAACACGAACACACAAATTTGCTTTCGTACTTTTAACGTTATGTCTAAAACAGATTAAAGTAATAGGTTCGATACAGGATGTGAATGTCAAACGTCATCACCGAGGAAACTTCAAGAAACGTTTAAAATGTTCACCTGCAAGGCACACTTTTGCGTGTTTCAAATATTATATTGAGTCCACATCTCGCATGTTAAATGTCATCGAAATCTTACCGTAGACTTTACGTGGAGCATTTTTACTTCAAATATTTTAATGAATAACACCACCGAATGTTGCAAGAATAGCAAAATAACTCTTTGCTGGATTTTTTTTTTGTTTAAGGAAAAGTTATTATCATTTATCAATCGACACTCGTGTATAATAGATCCTATTATACACGAGTGTCATCAGAGATACGAGAGTTTCATCAAAGATATTTTCTTTAATTTCAATAATTCGCGTATTCAATCGATTTTTTTTCTTTTGATCATAATAAACCGCTATTATAATTGCAATATTTTTAATATNTATATATGTAATGTAATATATAATGCCAGCATTATATATTACATTACATAAATTACTTTGAACAGTATTGTTCAAAGAAAAATATTACATATTTTTCGAAAAGATCAAAAGAAAAAAAAATTATCTTAGAAATCAAAGTAAATTTACAACAATTATTAACTCGATTGACACGTACCGGGCGATCAGTTGATAAACCGAAATCTTACCGTAGACTTTACGTGGCGAATTTTTACTTCAAATATTTCAATGAATGGCACCACCGAATGTTGCAAGAATAGCAAAATAACTCTTTGCTGGATTTTTTTTGTTTAAGGAAAAGTTATTATCATTTATCAATCGACGCTCGTGTATAATAGATCCTATTATACACGAGTGTCATCAGAGATACGAGAGTTTCATCAAAGATATTTTCTTTAATTTCAATAATTCGCGTATTCAATCGATTTTTTTTCTTTTGATCATAATAAACCGTTATTATAATTGCAATATTTTTAATATTTTTAAACAAAAAATAAAGCTTTTACATAAAATCGAAACAAAATCGTTCGTTTTATAAATTTATTTATGAAACATCCATCTTTTATTACGTCGAATAGTCAGAGATCCATAGGCAATCAAATGAAATTGAAACAGGATCGAATAACAGTTGTGTCTGAATGTTGTAAATGTTGTGTCTCAGTTGTAAATGTGTCTGAAAACCTCCACCCCATGCTTGCCGTCACGTCACATGATGTTTACTTTAAACATGCGATATCATTTCACTTATATAAGTGAGTACGCAGTATAATTGTTCTACGATGCTAGCATTCATTCAGCTCGCTACACAAAAGTGTTGAAATTACTTTTATGTAAGAAAAGAATGATTGAGTAATTATTTTAAATTAAATTATATACTTTATTTAACCAATAATTAAAAAACTATGATAAGAACCATTTCAAGCGTAAGTCCTGCAGTTCATAAAAAGATTTTTACAGTACATTAAAAGATTTTTTGAAAGAGGTTGTATTTTTTTCAGATGCAAACGTCTTTTCAAGACATCAGAAGATTTGCTGACTGCGATCTCGGATTGGAACAGAAATTACAGATTTGATATGTTAAAAATATATCTTTATGTTGTATAATTTTTATGTTTTTGTGTAATAATAAAAATGAATAACTTTTTAGATTTTGAATTTCGTGAAAAGATTCGGTAAAGAATCCCTGTGTCTGTCGTGCAGAGATTACTTTAAGATTACGAAAAAGTTTCCAATAAAGGTAACATTTCTAAGAAAATTGAGTGATATTATTTTTATAATCTAAATTGAATTTTGCATTTAAATATTTCAAATGGGAAGTTCTCTGCATTCCATATTTTCTGCTCTTTCAGATATAAAGAAAGCTTCGAAACATAAAACGTAATAATTGCGCACAATACTTTGATTATGAAAGACAACTCTAAGGGCAATTATTTGTTAAAATGCGACGTCGCAATCACTAAAGTTTCTTAGAATTTATGTTATTTGCTTCAAATTGTTCGATATTGAGTTTTATGATTATGTTAACCTGTCATTGAAGATTCGTGCAATGTAGACAATTAGATTAATATTGCTCTGTTATAAGCAATTAATGTAATTTTAATATTAATAGCCGACAATTGAGCGAGAAACTCATAAAAGTACGTTGTAAGCTCCACGAAGATTCATTGATGTATACGTATAACACTCGATGATATAGACGTGTAATAATTATACGATTCAATTNAACATTCCAAATTTGAAATCTCAACTGAATGAAATTATAGCGCAACACGATGAACTTTGGAATTTTAGCAATCAACTCAACGGACCGTTCAATTACGTATTCACAATAATATACGATACATTGTTAATGGAAACGAAACGAGTCTAATGTACTTCATTTTCAACTTTTCTGAAGTAAAGTTCGAGTTAAAAGTTCTCTTTTCTTTGCTCTCTGCTGCTCTTACTTTTGCATGTATTTTAATCGGATTCTCGTTATCTGCCTTCACATCTGCTGAATGCATTTTTATTGAAAAATTTACTATTTAATACATTAAAAGATTTTTTGAAAGAGGTTGTATTTTTTTCAGATGCAAACGTCTTTTCAAGAGATCAGAAGATTTGCTGACTGCGAGCTCGGATTGGAACAGAAATTACAGGTTTGATATGTTAAAAATATATTTTTATGTTGTATAATTTTTATGTTTTTGTGTAATAATAAAAATTAATAACTTTTTAGATTTTGAATTTCGTGAAAAGATTCGGTAAAGAATTTCCGTGTCTGTCGTGCAGAGATTACTTTAAGATTACGAAAAAGTTTCCAATAAAGGTAACATTTCTAAGAAAATTGAGTGTTAGTACTTTTATAATCTAAATTGAATTTGGCATTTAAACATTTCAGATGGGAAGTTCTCTACATTCCATGTTTTCTGGTCTTTTAAATACTGTATAAAGAATGCTTCGAAACAAAACTCCACAATATATTTTTATTTTGAAAGACGACTCTAAATGAAAATTATTTGTTAAACCGCCACGTAGCAATCACTAAAATTTATTACATTTCACAAGTAATTTGTTTTAAACGTCCGATGTTGAGTTTTGTTCGCCTGTCATTTAATGATAATTCGCGCAATGTAGAAAATTAGGAGATTTCGCGCCGTGATGAAAAATAAAATTAATTTTAAGGTCAGCACCCGAATATTGAGCTAGAAACTTGCAAAAATACATAGTAACATACATGTAGATTTATAGATGTATAATACTCAACGGTAAAGACATGTAATGATTGTATGATATAATAATGTAATGATCTATGATGAACAATGTAAAATAGACTGTGAAATAATTTAATTGTAAAATACACTGTTGTGAATTATAATTCATCATAATGCATTTCATTATATAAAATATTGATCGTAAATGTCCATGCTACCACACTTATTTTAACCATATTCTCTCTTGTAAATATGATTTCGGAATGTTTGAAGAAACGTGACATGATGTCAAAAGTAAAATGTTAACATCCGCTTTAATTATAACAATATTAACAGTTTTTCGAGAACGTGAAAATTTATACGAATAATCCATTCGTTTGACTGGTCTACAGTTAAATTAATTTAAACACTAATATAGAAAATATGAAATTTTTGTATATTGTAGAAAGCGATGGATAATGTAAAAGACAGTTACTGTAATTATGTTTATTTCTACTATAATAGTTTTGTAATCGAGAATTGTTTGTGAACTTCTCTTGTAATTCTTTTCTCTACTTTTTGTACAATGCATATTCGAAAAATTTGTTAATTATCGAAGATAACTGATAATTAATAAGTTAGAAATTATACGATATAATAAGTTTTACGTAATAAAATTAAGTAGATAATGTAATTTTTACTTAAGTAAATTTCGATGTAAATGATTTAATAAAATTTTCGTGTAAACATAACTAACTTCTGTGGTAGTATATTAAATTCGCTTTATTTATATCAGTTCTTGGATTTCTGGATTATCAATAAAATTTTGTATTGGTATATTGGATCATACATTATTAAATTAGATATATAATTATATAAACATACTTGATTATGAATCTACGTAGTTTTTGTTACGAATTTCGAATAAAATTCTATAATAGTTAATTAGAAGAAATGCTTTATTTATTGTATACAAACGTTATGATATGATTATAAAAGTTATTTTAATTGTAATACGAAACGAAGAATAGTAACTTTACTTTTCTTCCGACTCACAAACCCTGCCTTTACATACAACGAATACTGACATTGTAGCTTGTGCAAGACATATCCAAAACGAAAACCGTATGACAAACATCTGAGGTGCTTACTTGAATGCGATTCCAGATTCAATTTCACTGAAAAAATCGGATAATCGAAAAAAAGTGAAAAAAATACATTATTATTATAGTATATTATTATATCCCATGTAATTAATATATTAGTATATCGCTATTAACCGAGTTCGCGTTGAATTTTCATCGATATTAAGCCTAACAAATTTTTAAAATATAATAATCGTCGCTATTGTATCGTTAAAAATTATTTTTAAATTAATTTATTGCTCACAAAACAGACAACCATTGATAGTTAGAAAATTAAGTCTCGTTTAAATACTGGGCCCTTTCTTCAATGCTCGAGCCAGTGTTGCCAGCTAAAACATGCAAAATTTTAACAAAAATAATATTATAGTAGCCAAGACATAGACAAATATTGTAGTGCCACATCACTAGCGGACATTTGAAATTTGCCGACTAGAACGGTCAGTTTAACCGATGTGACGGTTAATCGGGGGTCGGATAATCGACGCTCTACTGTAGTTGCATTTTGTGCTTCACTCTCAAAGGCAAAATTATAATGCCTTGATATGCTTTGTATAATAACTTTACGTTTCCTTTTTAGTTGCGAGATGTCCACGATAAATACTAACTTGTATGTGTGAAATGAATTATTTATTAAACTCATTAATTATTATGTATTGTGGCTTTTTTTATGTTTAAAAAATCAGAAAATGTAGAATTCACAGTACTCCCCAACTAGAATGTTAATTAAAAAATAACTTAAGATTGTGATTTAGCACTAAAATTACTGTATTCATTATATTACAAAACCATCTTGCATAACTTACTTTTACTCGGAAGTTTTTAGTAATTTTGAAGTAATCCCTGAATATCAAACACAGCGATTCTATACCAAATCTCTTCATAAATTTCAGAATCTATAAAAGAATTCACGTCTATTATTATTTCATAATTCATACAAAAATGGAGTAAATGTTTCAGAAGTAAAGTAACACATTTAAAACAAAGAACGTTCAACTTTTGTTTTAATCTTAAATCACAGTCAGCAAATCTTCTTATATCTTGAAAAGATATTCGCATTTCAAATAAGAAAAGCTACAAATTACAGCAAACCATAAAAATATTACAAATTCTCGTACTTATCGTAAAAATACATTACAGTAGATGTGAGAACAGAAAGCAAAAATCCAAATACGGTACAGTAGATCGTGAAATTAAAACAGAATGTAAAACATGTAATTCTATACACAAAAATCACTTAATGTATAACTGAAAATAAAATAAAATAGACTCGTTTCTATTAACAAAGTGCCGTATAAAATGATTAATACGTAATTGAATGACCCATTGTGTTGATTTGTAAAATTCCAAAGTTCGTCGTGTTGTATTAAAATTTCTTCCAATTCAGACTTCAAGTTTGGACTTTTCTTTTTTAATAGATATAAATCTTGTGAGACTGTTTCAAATGCTTTCATTAAAGTATGCATAAGCAAGACAATGAACAGTGAACAGTATATTACTTTACCAACAATGAAGGTAGCAGCCGTCCCAACTTTGATGCAGGAAAAAATGGCCTGTATGTATAAGACTTTCTTGTTTCCAAATGTGGATGCAATAAACAAACTTCTGAAAAAAACCGTCAATACCGTAAAACCCACAGATATAATTACTGTATAAAACAGTATATTGTCGATAGTAGAAAATAATTGATCTGTAGGAAAACGATACGACTTTCTTAATAGTATTTTCGGGCTTAATTTGACTCTTTTGACAATACTGAATATTACAGCCGCAGCCAAGACAATAACGACAAGCGTCTCTCTGGAATATACGTGGTATGTCATACTTGACGACCACATATCAGGAATAACAAGGCGTTATGTTCGATATATAAGGAATTGTCATACAAACAACGAGAAAAGCATGCATCCAACAATATATTTCAATACAGGAAATGTAAAAGTTCATAAGTTTCTGCAAGTAAGCGTTAGATTTCGCGTCACAGGAACAAGGCATGAAAATGTCCAACTCATACACCATTGAAACTGACGTAAACGATAACAGTAAACAGCGCATATATATCTACTTCTTCAAACTTAAATCTGTCCGTCTTGAAAACATTCTTATTACATTTATTAATTTCAACTGTTAATATAAATAGTGGTAATCGAATTAAGAATAATTAATCAAGGTTATGTGCAGTAACTTCAATGTAGAATAATAGTCTGAGTGCAGCTTTCCAATCACAGTATTTGTGCGCACTTCAGTGTGTGCAGAAATATTCTGATTTTTATCTTATGTAAGTATCAATCTATTGTTCTATTTTACTGGCACAGGTAAGATTTTTAGATTGAAGTGTGCTCGAAATTAAATTATATAATGCTCGCGAAATAATAAATTGATGTACTTATATTAATATAATGTAAAAATTTATAATATTGTAATTAATAATTGATGAATTTACAGAAAAATGTAAAGCATGATGTGGAGCCATAACGATGCCGTTAAGTTTCACATTTTACTGACGATGCACAGATTTATTTTTAGAAACATCAGTTTGAACAAATTAAGATTTACATACTGCAGATTAAATCATTTTCCTATTAGTCGATGTTTACATAAGTTAATTGCAAGAGCATTCATTAGTCTCGTTTACTATAATATAGTTAATGCATATAATAATAGCGTGCAATTTATGTATCGGTTTTATATGACAGAAGATTGTAGAGTTTTCTTTTCGCAGAAGTTATGATTAAGAATATACTGTAAAATAAAACAATTCTTTAGATCAGAGAGAAACAACGCATAACCGAAACAAATATAATTACATATTTTAAAATTATATTAACCGGCTGCCAGTGATGGGCTATAAAATGAATAAAATTTTTCGTTCTCTGTTCACCAAGTGGTGAATTCTTGGTGTTTTCTTAATAATTTCAGACAGATACACGTCTCTACAATCAAAACACACTTTGATTTCTCACAAGAAAGTTATAAAATAGATTTTAGTGCAGTTTTTCGTGCAAAGTCTTTTCGGGGGCAACCGCCTCTTCGTTTATCGTCCGAGCTTTTCGTTTCGTATTACGTCTGATGCACCCAAATCCACATCCACGAAATTATAATATCTCTCACATCATTTTCTGTGTTGGCCTGTTATTCGTATCCACATTACATAAAATTAAAATAAACATTAAATAATTTATAATAATGATTAGAAATCACGAAAGAAATATTTAATTATATTATTTTTTCATAAAATTCATATATCATCTGTAAAATTTTGGAAGTTTTATTATAAAATTATATAGTTGAAACTGTTATACGTACGAAATTTAAAAGCATATTATTAATAATTTAACTTAAGACTGTAAAACACCTCGAGAAATTCGCATCACAAGAAAAAATATCTAAAATAATCACTTACCTTTTTTGTCAGGGCAATTTAACCCTGCATTTTCATTTGAATTTACAAAGATGTCCTCTCTCCACCCCGAGAGAACAGCGACGGATACTAACTTTTGCGGAAAGGAAACACTCGGTATGTAACAAAGGAAATGCTTCGATATCGGTCGAAAAACCATCTACCAGATTTGCTTACCTTATTTGAAGTTTAATAACTCCTGTACTTTTTACTGAAAAATAACTGAAATTTTGTAGGAAAGTTTGTTTATTGGGGGAATTGAAGCTATTAAGTTGTGATGATTAAAGGTAAGGAACAGATAAATAATGGGGGTCGTGTGTATCTCTAGTAGGGTCGGACTTAATGACGAATTTATGTTTTATTATTATTTACAACTTGTTATAAAACATAATCCTACCTCAAAGTTATGCTTTTTGCCAGTTATATGAAATGTTTTTTAAATAAAATATCATAACATATGGCGGCACACTCGCAGTTCTGAATGTTTCGGAGACAGTTAAGCAACTCGTTGTTGAATATTTTCAATTGTTGTACGGCGTTATACTTTTTTCAAAACTCACAAATCGTAATATTACAATGCATTTTATCCGAAGATGTTAATGATGTTATTCAAACGAAATGTGAAGTAAAAAATTTAAAGTACGTAAGTACTTTATGTACAATACGCTTCTAAACAAACGATACAATTTCACATTATCTATTAATATGTTATTTTTCACAAATGCTATTTATTATTAAATCATACGTCTATGTGAATGTCTTTTATTACTTTAAGACTGTGATGTCCACAGTGTCAAAGTAATAAATACAATATTCATTTCATTTGTGGTTTTTGTGTTTAAAATTATTGTTATGGCATTTAATTAATGGTGTTACTTTTTCTTTAAATTACGTTTATTTTCTACGTTAAGTTTATCGAAATAACTTAAGAATTGTTCTGGGTACGGGGATGGATTAACTCGCTTTTATTACATCTAATGGAAAACTTTCATTCGGTCTTCGAACGATTGGCACTTCGATCGACCTCCCGGAGTGAATGAAATTCGAGGTATAAAACTCAACTGTATTTAATTTTCAGTTACATGACATTGCACAGGGGCATTCTAAGAGTATCCCGTAAGCATCATTTGGCACCAAACTTCGTAGGGTACGGTTTGGTGTTTGTGTTTCATTTTCGTTGCAAGTTCAGTCGGATAAACCTTTATTATGTAAATCGATATATTTTGCGTTGTTTTTAAGGTATAAAAATTAAAAAGTTTACTGTGAATTCAGAAGTCATTTCAGAATATTCTATTTTATAGAAAGAAAAATTGAAAAGTATCTTATTTTCGGCAATTACCAAGAACTGATCTTTGTTTGGATAGAATGCTTGTAAGTGAAGGTTTGTATTATACTAATTTATTTGCACATATAATTATCTAGTACTTCAAAACATTTGTTTTTTTTTTGTGTTTATAAGAGTGTCATTTAGACATCTCTGATGTTACGTAAAACAATGTCAAAGAACAATACAAAGTTTTGTTAATAAGTAGTGCCTTTATTAGCAAATTAATTCGGAGGTAGTTCTATTACATTTTAAATATAATTAGATGAAATTACATGGAAGTAAATATAGAATGAATAAGTAGAAAATGGCCAGACGAATATAAAAAACAAATAATATTAGAAGAACTTATGCTTTAACAAATTGTTTTGATTATTATGCTTAGTGTTTATATGTACTGTTATATTATAACTTACTACGTTTACTGTACTATTCATTTAAAAAAAAGTAAATCACTAACGGCCATTAGATTACCGATTTCAAGAGTTCCGCACTGAATAAGCGAAAATGTCACTACTTCATATGAAGTACTCCGCAGTTAAAACATTTAAATCATGCTAGCAGCTTAATAAGCCATNCATTTAGACATCTCTGATGTTACGTAAAACAATGTCAAAGAACAATACAAAGTTTTGTTAATAAGTAGTGCCTTTATTAGCAAATTAATTCGGAGTTCTATTACATTTTAAATATAATTAGATGCAATTACATGGAAGTAAATATAGAATGAATAAGTAGAAAATGGCGAGACCAATATAAAAAACAAATAATATTAGAAGAACTTATGCTTTAACAAATTGTTTTGATTATTATGCTTAGTGTTTATATCTACTGTTATATTATAACTTACCACGTTTACTGTACTATTCATTTAAAAAAAAGTAAATCACTAACGGCCATTAGATTACCGATTTCAAGAGTTCCGCACTGAATAAGCGAAAATGTCACTACTTCATATGAAGTACTCCGCAGTTAAAACATTTAAATCATGCTAGCAGCTTAATAAGCCATGTGATCCATCTAAATTATATTCTTTTATCTGTAAACACTATTTGATGCAAAGTCTGAGATCCAGGACATTTTTTTTTCCATTGAAGTCTATCTAATTGTCGCTGTTGTGTAAACTTCGGTTTCTGTTAAATTTTTAGGAAGTTTACATTTTCATTATTATTTAGGGTTCTCCAAACAGTCATGTGCGATACTTTGGGTGGTAGCTGCTTTTGATGTCATGTGTTTGTTTGTTATTAATTTAAATACTTGGCGTCTATCTCTGTCAGTCACGCTGTTAGGCCTATCAATAATTTAATTTTTCCATACTGTTTTTTTTTTTGCTGTGAAACATGCCTTACATCAGATGTAGAACGATTCACACTAGCTGCTACTTGTCTCAATATATATTATATTCACTTAATTACTGTGATAATGATATAGAGCGAAAAATACGCGCTATATGATTATTGCGAGAGATAGCACATAGCATTTGCCTGCGTAAAATCGAAAGTGCAAGCCTGTGAAAAAATCTATAAGTATACTATTTAATTATTCACATATAACAAGTCGGGTTTTTTTAAATCTCTGAATAATACTTTCTTAATTCTAAAGTGACTTTCAGTAGCCGAGTAGATAATAGAACCAAACACCGTAAGTTGGTGATGAGTTGGGGTAACGCCATGTGCAATTTTCCGAGTTGCCTTCACGTTACTAACACGTAAATACGGAACAGCTGCACATAAAAGTCTGCCAGGGATGCATTCTTCCCCAAAAGATCGCACACTTGTCGCATTACCATAACCAAATAAACCAAACTAATTTTAATAATCTTTCTATAAACGCAATATTTTCAAGAACATAATTCTCACGTACTTGATACAATCTGTCGCGAAAATATAAACACTTTATTATCACATGAAAGCCATCCAAAACAAATAACTTCTCAAATATTAATACACAGCAGACGAGAAATAATTAAATAGTAGTCGTTGACCATCCTGTCTTCTAGGAAAAGATTAACGATAAATTAACCTCGTAGTATTTCAACAGTGTTTCGCAACGCACTCTTCTTCCTATGGTACCAAGAATATGTGGCATTTGAATAGGAAAATTACATAATCCGAGGTTACCGGCTAGCTCAGAATTATAGTCATTCGGTGCGATAAACTCTAACGTAAGATAACTTATATAAATATAAATCAAATACTATAATATAATATAATATAATAGAAGGTACAGGTAGATAATAATCTGATAAAATTAATTTTTGCTGTTGTTATTTTGCCCTTGCCACGTCTGAATAACTTGCTAATTGCTTATAAACGTTGAGTGGTGTTTAGTTATGTCTTTTGTAATTATAATTCAACAAATCTTTACACAATTGAAAACTATTATTTTAAATTTAAAAAACATAATAATAGAAAACAATCGATTGTGTCTTCCATTCGAAACAACATTCAGCATACAGTAGACCCCTATAAAACCGGTTCCTATAATTACGATTCCTATAAAACTGCGAAAAAATTGCGACGGTATCCGTAAAAAAAAGGTAAAAAAACTCCTATAATTACGTGAAACGTCATCGGGCAGCCGAACTATTTTCCACCGTCAAGTGCCACACTATGGAGAGTTTGCTATCGTCTGTACAGTATTATATATAAATTAGGTACTGTACATGTAATTATATATTAATTATATGTAAATTAGGTACTGTATATATAATTATATATTAACTTAATTTATTGTAACTTTATTATAATTATATATTTTTTTTCCGCCGCGTAGCGCCACGCTACGAAGAATTTACGCTAACTATCGTCTGTACAGTATGTAAATTAGGTACCGTAAGTCTAATACAGTACTGTAATTTTATACATTTCTTGTGAAAGAAACATTTCTTATTCAACGNTTAGATTCTTCACCATAGATCGTTACATAATTGAATCATATTATTATTACACGTCTCTATCATCGAGTGTTATACGTATACATTAATAATTCTACGTGCAGATTACAACGTACTTTTATGAGTTTCTCTCTAAATTTTCGGCTATTAATGTTGAAATTACATTAATTGCTCATAGCAGAGCAATTTTAATCTTCTAATTATATACATTGCACGAATCTTTATTAAATGAAAGGTTAACATAAGGATAAAACCTAATATCGAACGATATAAGGAAATAACTTATAAATTCTAATAAACATTAGTAATTGCGACGTCGCATCTTAACAAATAATTGTCGTTTAGTGCCGTCTTTCATAATGAAAATATTGTGTGCAATAATTAAATTTTATGTTTTGAAGCATTCTTTATATTTAAAAGACCAGAAAACATGGAATGTAGAGAACTTCCCATCTGAAATGTTTAAATGAGCAATTCAATTTAGATTATAAAAATAATATCACTCAATTTTCTAGAAATGTTACCTTTATTGGAAACTTTTTCGTAATCTTAAAGTAATCTCTGCACGACAGACACAGGGATTCTTTACCGAACCTTTTCATAAAATTCAAAATCTAGAAAGTTATTAACTTTTATTATTACACAAAAACATGAACGTTTTACTACATAAAAATATATAATTGAAGTTTAGACTATTTACAAAAAATCAGAATGACTTTTCTATCTTTTAATCCTTTAAACACCACCACAGAAGTAACAGTCCAAAATTACTTTGAAGAAAAGCCTTCTTAAATACAGGTAAAAGAGATCAAGTATCAGCCTTTTCCTGTAGGTTCTGACACTTTTACAATTAAAAACACAAAGAATTCTTCTCGCCATATCATTTTTATCCACTTTTAAACTGCTTCTGGCCCTCTAGGTGTTTAAAGGATTAAAAGATAGACACGAAAAATCATTCGGATTTTTTGTAAATAGTCTAAACTTCGATTATGAAGAAAATACATCCTGAGTTATTACAAAAATAAAAATATATTTTTAACATATCAAACCTGTAATTTCTGTTCCAATCCGAGATCGCAGTCAGCAAATTTTCTGATGTCTTGAAAAGACGTTTGCATCTAAAATAAGAAATATAACGCATTTTAAAAAATCTGCAAATGTAGTAAATCTTGAAATTTTCAATAAAAATCCATTACAGCAGATGTGAAGGCAGAAAACAAGAATCCGATTAAAATACAGACAACAGTGAGAGTAGCACAAAGGAAAGAAAAGTAAACTTTAAACACGAATTTTAGTTTAGAAAAGTTGAAAATGAAGTACATTAGACTCGTTTCCATTAACAAATTACCGTACAATACTGTTAATACATAATTGAACGGTCCGTTGAGTTGATTGCTAAAATTCCAAAGTACGTCGTGTTGCGCTATAATTTCATTCAGTTGAGATTTCAAATTTGGAATGTTCTTTCTCAGCACATACAATTTTTCTGATACTTTTTCAAATGCCTTCAATAAACTAACAAAAAACAGAACGAAGAACAAAACAATGTACACTACAGCACCACCGATTAAAGTGCCGAAGAGACCAATTCCAATTAAGCAAATAAACGGTTCATATTTAAAAGTCTTTCCCTTTTCTAAAGCAGGATAATAGAAAATAGCGATTATACACTCAAAGAATATCGTAAAAGTAACAGTTACAATTATTGCGAAAAGTTGTAGACTATTGATAGTAGCATATAACTGATGTTTAGGAAAACGATACGACTTGTTTAATTGTATTTTCGGATTCAGTTTGAGTCTTTTGACAATACTGAATATCATAGCCACGGCCAAAGTAATACTCGCAACAGATATTCTCACATATATGTCATACTCATATACCGAAAACAAAGAAAATCAAGGCGTTGCATCCGATGTTTAAGTTAAGTATGGAACTGTCATACATAGAAGAAGAATGGAATCCATCCAATAAAAGCATTCAATAAATGAAATGTAAAATTTGAAAGGTATGCGGAAGCGACCGTCAGTGTTTAAGTTACAGTAGCAAGGAGTAAAAAATTCCAAGCCGTAGATCATCGAAATTGAAGTAAATGAAGAGAGAAAACACTGCAGACATATTTCGTCCTTCTGATTATCAACTGCAGGACTTACGCTTGAAATGGTTCTTATCATACTTTTTTAAGTAATGGTTAAATAAAGTATACGCCTATAATTTAATTAAAAATAATTACTGTCATTCTTTTCTTACATAAAAGTAATTTCAACAATTTTGTGTAGAGAGCAGAATGAATGCTAGCATCGTATAACAATTATACTGCGTAGTCACTTATATAAGTGAAATGATATCGCATGTTTAAAGTAAACATCACGTGACGTGGGGTGGAAGTTTACAGAGACGTATAACTGTTATTCGATCCTGTTTCAGTTTCATTTGATCGCCTATGGATCTCTGACTATTCGACGTAATAACAAATGGGTGTTTCATAAATAAATTTATAAAACGAATAATTTTGTTACGATTTTATGTAAAAGCTTTAGTTTTTGTTAGAAAATATTTAAAACTAGCTGCAAGGACCCGCTTCGCTGGGTTTTTAAAAAGTAACGATAGATTAGTATAGTAGATTAGATAGTAAGATAATTACATTATAGCCAATCTTACCCGTTTTCACAGAATGCAAGAATTAGGTCCCCCGTTTCCAGACTAATTAGAGAATTTTTACGTTTAGTCAAACGAACTATTTTCAACGTTTCTGGAACGTTTACAATAGTTCTATAATCGAACCAATATTCGAATTTTATGTTCGAATTTAATTCGAACAAAACATTCGAAATAGAAAGCCACTTTCAACCACTTTCAGCCTCATATCTCCCGCACCCTTATAGCTATCGAGACGCAACCAGACGCATGCACGAATGGAGACTTAGGGATACTACCACATACGAACACCATTCATGTGCGATGTGTAGTTTTGACGAAAAAGTGAAATAAAGGGACATACATGTCCATTTATATATATATACTAGCTGTTACCCGCGACTTCGTCAGCGGAGGTTTTGCAAACAAACCCCATTTACATCCAATATTTCAATAACTATAGTAATTGTTATATAACACCTACCGCTGAAGAGAATTGCCGAAAATCAAACGAACTATTTTCAATTTGATCAATTTTCTGAAACGTTTACAATCGTTCTATAATCGAACCAATACGCAATAACAAATTCGAATTTAAAACGGTTCGAACATTTTTAAAATTGAAATATATAAAAATATTTAAACAATGTCTGAAATGTGATCAATTTAATACACCTAAGTACTCGATGAAGACTAAACGTAGTTGAAAACAAAAAATCGCA
>NW_019385380.1:239419-241728 GCF_000671375.1 Centruroides sculpturatus
ATTTTTATTTCCAAACTGATTTTAACCAGTTCTATAGTAAGGTAACATTCCAATAGACAATATGCAAAGCTTTTTTTTCAGTTTACAGCAGTATTTATTACACAAAATTTAAGTAAAGCTTAACATGCCGATCTTGCCCCGGTCTCCCCTATATATAGATACAGATATTACGCTTATAATAGTGGCTTATTATGATAAAAAAAAAAAAATCGATTGAATACGCGAATTATTGAAGTTAAAGAAAATGTTGTTGATGAAACCTTGTTCTATTATACACGAGTGTCGATTGATAAATGATGATAACTTTTTCTTAAACAAAAAAATCCAGAAAAGAGTTATTTTGCTATTCTTGTGTGAGGGACGAACAGACTCTTAAGAAAGTGTTATTTGAAATTTTAATTATTGGAAAATTCAATCGTCTTACTTCGAGCATTTTATCAAGTTAGGCTAAAAGCCATAAAAATTATTTCCCACGGAGTTGGTTCCTTGTCGAGGAGGATCCAGCTAGTCAGTGATGTGTCATCCGGAACTTTCGATAGAGTGCTCATATTGGACGCCAGACCATTAGCAACAACCTCCTGACCTCATGGGAAGAACCCAAGAGTAATAAGAAAAGAAAACGGAAAAAACACCCGAGGTCAGTCGTCTTCCAAAGTCCGTCCACCAAAGTCGTCCTCAAGGATTAATACCGTGATCAAGAATCCAGAATAAATCCCGTGACAAAGATCGTGCCTCTTTAAGGATATCATCCCCACTTCCGTGCCTCCACACCGTAGTGCTCCTGTTACCGGACACGCTAAAGACCCAGAACAATTTCACCGAACCTCGAACATTTGATCGACGGTTATCCAGTCATCGTATAACAGATCCGACTCAGATAAAAGATATTTATCAACCCGCGATTCGTTTGTAAACTCTGTCTCTCGAACGGCCTAGTAATAATTAGGGTGAACTTTAGGCATGCCCGATATCGAGTATATCTGTATTTTCTTTGGTTCTTATTAAAATTGTTATTTGTTAGTTACTATGGAATCCGAGTGAGTCACTTCCTCGTCTCTCTCCTCACTTCTGCTCCGAAGCCCAACGTTCGCGTGACGTACAGTCGCGATTTCCGAGTCCTGAGAGACTCGGTGGTGTTACATCCTGACGTGGTGTCAAAGAGACACCGACCCTACGGTCACACACGCAACATTTGGTGGTGCCATTTATTGAAATATTTGAAGTGAAAATTCGCCACGTAATGTCTATGTTAGGATTTCGGTTTATCAACTGATCGCCTGGTACGTGTCAATCGAGTTGATGATTGTTGTAAATTTACACTGACTTCTATGACAAATTTTTCTTTTGATCTTATCTCGCACGTTTAACATGCGAGATGTGGTCTCGATATAATATTTTGAAAATACGCACAAGTGTGTCCTGCAGGAGCACATGTGCTTGTTTGAAATGTTTCTTGAAGATTTCCCGGTGATGACGTTTGACGTGCACATCCTGTGTCGAATCTGTTGCTTTATATTGAAAATCTTTTTTCGTGAATACTGGAAAGCATATAAATTAACACTCCTAAACCTGAAAAGTCTAGTAGTAAACATTTAATAGCAAACAAACGCTTTCGACCGTACTTTCGGTCTTCTTCAGATATAAAAACCAGTGAGATTCGAACAAGTGAATGCTTAGAACAAAAATTATGAAATTCTTTTCAAAAAATAGAAAAGCACAAAGGGATTTTAGAAGAATAAACAGTTATGTTTATGCATTGCCATGGCGATGGAATGATATATGTAATACATACACTTCACGCTATTTGCGAATGGGCGAGAGGGAATGAGTGATGCGCACAGGCACTGCACTAGCTCAGGGGTCGGCAACCTTTGAGTCGGAAGAGCCAAAATTACAATTTACAAAATTTCAAAGTTTTTAAAGAGCCACAAAATTTTTTCTTGCCAACAATAAATAGTACTCGCATAAATACAGTAGAGCGTCGTTTATCCGAATCAATTGGGGACTGGGGTGGTTCGGATAACTTATTTTTCGGATAATCAATTATGTACGAAAAAATATATTAATTTATCCCGTGTTGAAATTTCTCTCCGTTGCGTGTCGCTTCGCGTTGAATTTTCGTCGATGTTAAGTCTAACGAAGACTATTGTATCGTTAAAAATTATTTTTTTATTTTGTACAAACAAAATAAATTTATTGAAAAATATAAAAACTATAAAAAAATTATACTTCAGATGTTAATTTAGTATCAAAAACGTAAAATATTTGAGTAGCCCAGACATAGCCAAAGATTGCTGCAAGAAACAGTT
>NW_019385380.1:242076-250126 GCF_000671375.1 Centruroides sculpturatus
ATATCTCATCGCATCATCCATCAAGAAAATCTATGTGCAAAAGCTATGCAATTAGAAAATGTAATGTCTGTCGTATCCAACTACATAGTGCTGTTTTTATTGTGTTTAAAGTCACTTAGATTTTACAAATAGGTGAGCCGTTCACAGCCCGGCACACGCATTTGTAAAATCTAAGTGACTCGTACAACATGGAATTCATATAAAACGGAATAATCAACGGTGTTATAGGGGAGGTTGACTGTAGTAATTAATCAATTTTTATTTATTTATTTCATGTTTGCAGACTAAAAATTTACAGGTCACAAGGTGTCAATTAACTACTATGGCCCGCGGAAAAAACGTAAAATTTATTCTGGCCCATGTTATAAAAAAGGTTGCCCACCCTTGAATTAGATAATAGAAACATCCGACGACGGCGTCATTCGAGAGCTTCCGACGGACTGACAACAGTGACGACCATGCCACGGGGGAGAGGTGCGGTGAAAAGCGAGTACAAGTGGCTGAGAGATAGAATCGGTGCCTAATCCTCGTTAATCGATTCAGAACGTTTTTTAAATGTTTTTTTTTTATAAAAGAAATAATATTTGCGTATGGAACTAAAGAGCCGCAGCTTCACATCCAAAGAGCCGCATGTGGCTCGCGAGCCGCAGGTTGCCGACCCCTGCACTAGCTCGTTCAAATACGACACTTTTCGCGCAGTTGTTTATTTTGTTTACATGTGATTTGTGATCCTGATTTAAATACTCCCGAGTGAGCGAGTGTTATTGAAGCTACTTGATTTGTTATCTAATTGTCAGTGTGTGGCTTGTTTAGCAGTGTTTTTCCCCCCTCTCTTTTTCTCTTTCTTTCACCATTTTCCCTTCATAAATTTCATTTTCGGCCTTTGTTCTGTTGACCTTACTGTAATTGGTTGTCCCAATGGTCCGATGGGTCACTAAAGAATAGGGGGTGACACTGGATTGGTCAAAGGGGACTGGCGCGAGAGGAAAAGGGAAAAAACGTCATTCGCGAAAAAGAGCTGGGAAGAAAATAGAGATATCAAGGAATACGGAAAGAAGACCCACTAGCTTAGCGAGGGGAACAAGGGCCCGGGCGCCTCTCTGCGAGTAGGCAAATGGTCTCCAAGACAAACAAGATTTGTTTCTGGGGTGCGCCAATATAATGTCGTGCCCCGAGCGCCATTTATGTTCGCAACGCCATTGATATNGCTTAGCGAGGGGAACAAGGGCCCGGGCGCCTCTCTGCGAGTAGGCAAATGGTCTCCAAGACAAACAAGATTTGTTTCTGGGGTGCGCCAATATAGTGTCGTGCCCCGAGCGCCATTTATGTTCGCAACGCCATTGATATAATCAATTGATAAATATTACCGCTATTTGAAAACTGTTCCATAACCCTTTTTCTGCTGTTTTTGCAAAATTTTCTTCCACAATTTTTTTATTTTGCATGTATTATTATTACTTTACGCGACAATGAAATTATTCTATGATAAAATTCGCAGTTGTGCTAATCAAATAACAAGAAATATTCCTTTAAAAATATATAAATTAAAAAATCCAAATCACCAGCAAATTATGTAAATAAAATCTTATATGACAGAAATTATTATTTTTACATAATACAGTACTCAAAAAGCAATTATTTGCCTATTATGAACAGATCTCTACATCATTATAAGAAATAGAAAAGTTTGGATAAAAGTGCAATTAAAGTGGCACAGAAAATTTATTACTGTTTAGATACATTCAGTTTTATTTACTATCGAATACATAATTAAATGATTGTAGGGAAATCTGAAATAATTATCTCAAATTATCTATCAAACAATGAAATATTGAATATTTTGAAAACTTTCTAGAAATTGAGATTGCTACTTTACACAAATTAAATGCATTCTTACATAAAAGAAAAATCGTGCAGATGCAGAATATAAAAANTTTTAGTACTTTAAGCGCATCATTCAAAGCACTTAATTCTCTACCAGAGAGCATGTCGGGTGCCCCTGGAAACTTTTGCAATGTTAGTGTAACAAAATTTTTTAATAGTACAAATCTCTCAATCATCAAGAAATACGAATTCCATCGAGTCTCAACATGCTAAATTAATTTTAATGTCACAGAACCTTTTTCATTCTGCGATGAGTCAGAGTAAACAGACTAACATGGCAGAGTTGAGGATGAGTTTCAATGAGTGTAAGTTCGTTCACTGTTAAAATAGTGTAAATTTGTAAACATATTTGCAAGAACTTTGTTTCATCGCAATTTCTACGAAATTCCAGGACTGTCCGAGTGAAAACCGAACAGGTGGTAACACTAGGTACAAAGAATGAACTGCATGCATCGATAAATGAGAATTCACATGTTGCTAACATCGATTCAGGATCGATGTTTCAAAAACATCGGAAGTTCGATGCATCGACGAACAAAAACATCGATGCATCGCACAGCACTACTTTCAACCATCTGTCGATAACCGTTACCACTAAAAGAAACTTTGCTATGTCTTACTTTCGGGGCAGGCCTTATAATTAGCAATTCAGCAAAACCTATGCTAGGTCTTATTTTCAGAGTTCAGAGCATCGCAGATTAACTATTTTGTAATTCGATATTCCTTTTTATAATGAAAGAAATCTTATTTATTTAATAATGGAAAAAGTTGTCTAAATTGAAGTAGAATTTTACTTTAAGTATTTTAATTTTTATTAGTTACTGTCGATTTGGTGCAAAAATTTAATTGGTAAAGTTGAGCCAATAATACATTTATTTCGAACGACTTGCACACACAACAGAACAAACTAAACAATACGAAAATACATAATTAATTTTATTATAAAGGAAAATATTATTTTTAATTTTCGTTACGAAAACATTTGCCAATACAACATGCGTAAATATTGTAAAATTAACAGTTGCATTGATTTTAATATCGAACGAGCAAATTCCAGTTCCAGAAAATAACAGTGAGATACACAACGTTACAAAAGGTAGTTATTGAAGATAATGTCGTTTCTAAGATAAAAACTTTATTTCAGTTTAAAAAATGAGGATGTCCTCGGTAAGTAACGTTTATCCTATTTTAAAGTCGAGGCACAAAGACAGATATCGAGATAACTGGGATCCGTTGCTGACCTCCATGATATTTTGTGGTTTAAATTATAAAGCGAGACGAATTACACTCTTCGATGTTGTTATGACTGTCATTGGTATCTTATATACAATGTGTTTCGTTTCAGCTTACGTTGTTTCGCTAACAAACGCCTATACAACAGTTGGCCTTTTGACATTTGCCGCAACCAACTTTTCGATAATAATAAATTTCGCATCTGTAATTCATTTTCATGCTAAAAAGAACGAAGTTCATCAATTAATTGACAAGCTTCACCGATTAGAATATCTCAAGATTAAAGGATTTACTAAAAAATATTTAAAAATTAAAATTATTCTTATTTGGATATGTTTATTTTTATATTGTATTTTAACTATTCGAGCATCTCCAGAAGAGATTAAGTTTAGAACATTTGGAGTCAAAGTAAATAAAACTGTAGAAATCATTGTTTCGCTTTCTGAAGCCGCAATGCACTATATATTTCATGTAATGCCCATTCTTTGGTTATTTCTATTTTTTGAAATAATCTGCAATCAACTAGAAAGTGCTTTTACAGCTCTGTTGAATTTTCTTAGAAAAGGGCAAGTTTCTTCTTCTCGTTTACAATTAACAGTGAAAATGTATATGTATATTTTAGGCGTTGCGAGCAGTTTGTCAAATATTTACTCTACGTTATTATTTTTTTGGAGTGTTTATATCGGAAGTAATCTCATATTTAATTTTCACCTATATTTAACGATTCCAAAAGCAGCAAAATTAAATATGTTAAACTCGTTTATTTTGTTTTCGTTCATTCCCTTTTTATATTTTATAAATATGTGTGTGTCAGCCTCTCGAATGACAAATATTGCCAAGGAAATAACAAAAGCTCTATACACGGTTTCATTATCTAGCGATAACAACTTAATACAGAGTTGTGCTTCTCGTTTATCCATTCACACGAATTGTGTCGAAGACTTGCCAGAGTTTACGGCTTGTGAAATGTTTACCATTAATAAAAAACTGCTAGTAACGATAGGAAGTGTATTTGTAACCTACATAATTATCTTGAATCAAATGGATTAAGACAGAAGAATGACTGTACGATTGCGGATTGAACGATCGCTCTTTTGTGAGATTACAGATATATGATATGCGATATGCACTGTCTGAAATAATCTGTAATAGAAAAGTAATAATACTAGTGATTGTATTTATTTCTTATAGAATTTCGTTGCTTAGAGAGAGAGCATTATGAATTATGAGTTTGTATAAGTACACATTCTTATTTATTTATGTTGTTATAGTTAACATTTGACGGATTGAAGCAATGGTGTGAGGCCATCGTTTACTTCCAAATACTCATACTTTGTTTTTTGCTAGTAAAAATTAATAGTTTAATGGAAAGTATTTCTTTACTTTTAACATATTTTGAATGTGCCGTTTGCAATTATTCAATCTGCTGTAAGTGGACATATATGAAATGGGATACGTAATTAAAAGAAGACGAAATACATTAATAATCGTTTAATCACAAAACATTTAATTCTGATTAATAGAAAACGATCAAAGGATTATAAAGCAGTAATACGGATTGTGAAAATATGTGCCTAAACCCGAAGTAAATGTATTGATGAGCAATAGATATATCTGTACTTTTATGTCTCATTGTCTCTGAGTTTCTCTGGAATGTGGTAAATGCAATCTTCGTTCTTGCCGATGTTAGATGTAATTGTGCATCAATGTGCATAATGTTAAGATTTTTCATACAGTTCTTAAGTGCATTCAAAATGGAAACATTTAAACTGTTCAAAGTGACTACTTACTTATTCTTAGATAAAATATTCACTCTATACATGTTTACTTCCTTATTCAATTTTGTTTTACTATGATTACCACAACTGTATATTATGTGTATAATTATATATGTATGATACACAAATGTAAATTATAACTTTTACTTGTACCTATAGTAGAAGTATTAAAAATACATAAATTCAAATTGAAACAAAAATGAATGAAACGGCCATAGAAAATNATTGCTTTCTGCCTATAAATATCCTCTATACACATCGAACGTAGTATATTCAATATGAAATAATATAAAACAAATTGATTGTTTGGAATTGTTTTCCATTTCGATAAACGATATTTTAAAAGATCATCTTTTAAAATATAAAAGTTTTTACTTCTAATTATAAATAGAGATATACAATAACTTTACATAGCTACATCGTTAGCTTTAATTAAGAGTGAAAATCTTCAATACTTATACTTTAGAAGACCTTCTTAAATTTACCAAAATGGAATACAACTCAAAATATACAACAACAAAATACAATGGAAAAATCAACAATCGATTTTGTTTATTTCATGGCATATTGAATTTAGTGTATATCCACTTGTATAGAAAATATTTATAGGCAGAAAGCAATTTGGGATATTCAACTTAATATAATTGGATTTTGTATCTTTGGTGTTCGAAGAATTCGTCTTTTATGTAACCAGACATTTGTTTTCGCTTAAACCGTAACTTCGGTTTTCAGAAAGAAAATCGACGTGCCTACAAAGACATCTTCGAGTGATATAATTCGTATACAAAATAACAAGATTCTTCTAGTCGCCTATTATTTTAAGTGTGTCTTTTTATTAGAATACACTTACTGCATTAACATCTACAAAATGGTGTAAAAGAGTAGGCTTCATTTTGTTATTACATATCGACTATTGATGTAACGAACAATTTTAAACCATAATAACGTTATTAGCAGACGAGGATATTTATCATTACACGAAAAACTGCCCTAAAATATACTTTATAACTTTCTTGTGAGATATCTAAGTTTGTTTTGATTCAGACCGATACACACGAGACGTGTATCGGTCTGAAATTATTAAGAAAACACCGAGAATTCACCAATTGGCGAACAGAGAATGAAAAATTTTATGCATTTTATAGCCCTGTGTTTACTCAACGGGGGCGATATCGCCGCCATGTGGGCGTTTTTCCATCTTGAGGGGGTGATTTGTAACAATTTATATTTTCGGGGCGAAAAACAATTTTCTGGGCGGTATAGTAAAACATTATATTAAGAATAATTAGATATTTTATTCGTTATCCATCTTGAGGGGGTGATTTGTAACAATTTATATTTTCGGGGCGAAAAACAATTTTCTGGGCGGTATAGTAAAACATAATATATTAAGAATAATTAGATATTTTACTCGTTATATCGTACAATAATTAAACAAACAACATTATACTAGTCACTAGAATGTAGTACGAATTTGGCGTTAGCCTTGGCCCTCGGCATCGAAATTTTGAAGTGAAGGGGCAATACTACGTTGAAGGGGGGCGACGATTCGTTACAGGTTGAGAAACACTGCTATAGCCCATCACTGTCAGGCGGGGTAATTGTAGACTATAATTTTGGGAAATGTGATTATATTTGTTTTGGTTATGCGTTGTTTCTCTCTGATCTAAAGAATTGTTTTATTTTACAGTATATTCTTAATCATAACTTCTGCGAAAAGAAAACTCTACAATCTTCTGTCATATAAAACCGATACATAAATTGCACGCTATTATTATATGCATTAACTATATTATAGTAAACGAGACTAATGAATGCTCTTGCAATTAACTTATGTAAACATCGACTAATAGGAAAATGATTTAATCTGCAGTATGTAAATCTTAATTTGTTCAAACTGATGTTTCTAAAAATAAATCTGTGCATCGTCAGTAAAATGTGAAACTTTAACGGCATCGTTATGGCTCCACATCATGCTTTACATTTTTCTGTAAATTCATCAACTATTAATTACAATATTATATATTTTTACATTATATTAATATAAGTACATCAATTTATTATTTCGCGAGCATTATATAATTTAATTTCGAGCACTCTTCAATCTAAAATTCTTATCTGTGCCAGTAAAATGGAACAATAGATTGATACTTATGTAAGATAAAAATCAGAATATTTGTGCACACACTGAAGTGCGCAAAAATACTGTGATTGAAAAGCTGACACTCAGTCTATTGTTCTGCATTGAAGTTACTGCACATAACTTTGATTAATTATTTTTAATTCGATTATAACTATTCATATTAACAGTTGAAATTAATAAATATAATAAGAATGTTTTCAAGACGTATAGATTTAAGTTTGAAGAACAAAATATGTATGCGCTGTTTACTATCTTCGTTTACGCCAGTCTCAATGATGTACGTATTGGACTTTTTTGTCTTGCTCCTGTGACGCGAAATCTAACGCTTACTTGCAGAAACTTATGAACTTTTACATTTCCTGTATTGAAATATATTGTTGGATGCATGCTTTTCTCGTTGTTTGTATGACAATTCCTTATATATCGAACATAACGCCTTGTTATTCCTGATATGTGGTCGTCAAGTATGACATACCACGTATATTCCAGATATACGCTTGTCGTTATTGTCTTGGTTGCGGCTGTAATATTCAGTATTGTCAAAAGAGTCAAATTAAGCCCGAAAATACTATTAAGAAAGTCGTATCGTTTTCCTACAGATCAATTATTTTCTACTATCGACAATATACTGTTTTATACAGTAATTATATCTGTGGGTTTTACGGTCTTGATTGTTTTTTCAGAAGTTTGTTTATTGTATCCTCATTTGGAAAAAGTAAAGTCTTATATCGTGTTTCCCCGAAAATAAGACACTGTCTTATATTAATTTTGGCTCTGAAAGATGCGTTAGGTCTTATTTTCAGGGAATGTCTTATTTTTCCATGAAGAAGAATTCACATTTATTATTGAACAAAAAAAATCCCAAGTCGAACTTAGACGAGAGTGACGTATATCCGGTCGTGTCGAACTGAACTTAAATAAAACCAAAGTGAACTTACAAAGTTCCCGTGCTGGAGTGGACTTCCCACTCTCTATTCTATTCTCTCCCCCTTGTTCATATGGCCAAGACAAA
>NW_019385380.1:251793-314855 GCF_000671375.1 Centruroides sculpturatus
GTAATGTGGAAACACTATATACTAACTTCGTCTCAGTGGATTTAAAACGGAAATCAAGATTACTAAAACATTTTTCCAGCAACTTCTTTCCCACATTTGTTTCTGTAGAAACCTTGCAAAGTGCATTAAACATTAACCCTAAAAATGGGATAATTTTACTGATGGTAGTGTGAGTTTCTGCTGAAATTTCATTAGTTACTTTATAAAAAGGTTTTAGTACTTTAAGCGCATCATTCAAAGCACTTAATTCTCTACCAGAGAGCATGTCGGGTGCCCCTGGAAACTTTTGCAATGTTAGTGTAACAAAATTTTTTAGTAGTACAAATCTCTCAATCATCAAGAAATACGAATTCCATCGAGTCTCAACATGCTAAATTAATTTTAATGTCACAGAACCTTTTTCATTCTGCGATGAGTCAGAGTAAACAGACTAACATGGCAGAGTTGAGGATGAGTTTCAATGAGTGTGAGTTCGTTCACTGTTAAAATAGTGTAAATTTGTAAACATATTTGCAAGAACTTTGTTTCATCGCAATTTCTACGAAATTCCAGGACTGTCCGAGTGAAAACCGAACAGGTGGTAACACTAGGTACAAAGAATGAACTGCATGCATCGATGAATGAGAATTCACATGTTGCTAACATCGATTCAGGATCGATGTTTCAAAAACATCGGAAGTTCGATGCATCGACGAACAAAAACATCGATGCATCGCACAGCACTACTTTCAACCATCTGTCGATAACCGTTACCACTAAAAGAAACTTTGCTATGTCTTACTTTCGGGGCAGGCCTTATAATTAGCAATTCAGCAAAACCTATGCTAGGTCTTATTTTCAGAGTTCAGAGCATCGCAGATTAACTATTTTGTAATTCGATATTCCTTTTTATAATGAAAGAAATCTTATTTATTTAATAATGGAAAAAGTTGTCTAAATTGAAGTAGAATTTTACTTTAAGTATTTTAATTTTTATTAGTTACTGTCGATTTGGTGCAAAAATTTAATTGGTAAAGTTGAGCCAATAATACATTTATTTCGAACGACTTGCACACACAACAGAACAAACTAAACAATACGAAAATACATAATTAATTTTATTATAAAGGAAAATATTATTTTTAATTTTCGTTACGAAAACATTTGCCAATACAACATGCGTAAATATTGTAAAATTAACAGTTGCATTGATTTTAATATCGAACGAGCAAATTCCAGTTCCAGAAAATAACAGTGAGATACACAACGTTACAAAAGGTAGTTATTGAAGATAATGTCGTTTCTAAGATAAAAACTTTATTTCAGTTTAAAAAATGAGGATGTCCTCGGTAAGTAACGTTTATCCTATTTTAAAGTCGAGGCACAAAGACAGATATCGAGATAACTGGGATCCGTTGCTGACCTCCATGATATTTTGTGGTTTAAATTATAAAGCGAGACGAATTACACTCTTCGATGTTGTTATGACTGTCATTGGTATCTTATATACAATGTGTTTCGTTTCAGCTTACGTTGTTTCGCTAACAAACGCCTATACAACAGTTGGCCTTTTGACATTTGCCGCAACCAACTTTTCGATAATAATAAATTTCGCATCTGTAATTCATTTTCATGCTAAAAAGAACGAAGTTCATCAATTAATTGACAAGCTTCACCGATTAGAATATCTCAAGATTAAAGGATTTACTAAAAAATATTTAAAAATTAAAATTATTCTTATTTGGATATGTTTATTTTTATATTGTATTTTAACTATTCGAGCATCTCCAGAAGAGATTAAGTTTAGAACATTTGGAGTCAAAGTAAATAAAACTGTAGAAATCATTGTTTCGCTTTCTGAAGCCGCAATGCACTATATATTTCATGTAATGCCCATTCTTTGGTTATTTCTATTTTTTGAAATAATCTGCAATCAACTAGAAAGTGCTTTTACAGCTCTGTTGAATTTTCTTAGAAAAGGGCAAGTTTCTTCTTCTCGTTTACAATTAACAGTGAAAATGTATATGTATATTTTAGGCGTTGCGAGCAGTTTGTCAAATATTTACTCTACGTTATTATTTTTTTGGAGTGTTTATATCGGAAGTAATCTCATATTTAATTTTCACCTATATTTAACGATTCCAAAAGCAGCAAAATTAAATATGTTAAACTCGTTTATTTTGTTTTCGTTCATTCCCTTTTTATATTTTATAAATATGTGTGTGTCAGCCTCTCGAATGACAAATATTGCCAAGGAAATAACAAAAGCTCTATACACCGTTTCATTATCTAGCGATAACAACTTAATACAGAGTTGTGCTTCTCGTTTATCCATTCACACGAATTGTGTCGAAGACTTGCCAGAGTTTACGGCTTGTGAAATGTTTACCATTAATAAAAAACTGCTAGTAACGATAGGAAGTGTATTTGTAACCTACATAATTATCTTGAATCAAATGGATTAAGACAGAAGAATGACTGTACGATTGCGGATTGAACGATCGCTCTTTTGTGAGATTACAGATATATGATATGCGATATGCACTGTCTGAAATAATCTGTAATAGAAAAGTAATAATACTAGTGATTGTATTTATTTCTTATAGAATTTCGTTGCTTAGAGAGAGAGCATTATGAATTATGAGTTTGTATAAGTACACATTCTTATTTATTTATGTTGTTATAGTTAACATTTGACGGATTGAAGCAATGGTGTGAGGCCATCGTTTACTTCCAAATACTCATACTTTGTTTTTTGCTAGTAAAAATTAATAGTTTAATGGAAAGTATTTCTTTACTTTTAACATATTTTGAATGTGCCGTTTGCAATTATTCAATCTGCTGTAAGTGGACATATATGAAATGGGATACGTAATTAAAAGAAGACGAAATACATTAATAATCGTTTAATTACAAAACATTTAATTCTGATTAATAGAAAACGATCAAAGGATTATAAAGCAGTAATACGGATTGTGAAAATATGTGCCTAAACCCGAAGTAAATGTATTGATGAGCAATCGATATATCTGTACTTTTATGTCTCATTGTCTCTGAATTTCTCTGGAATGTGGTAAATGCAATCTTCGTTCTTGCCGATGTTAGATGTAATTGTGCATCAATGTGCATAATGTTAAGATTTTTCATACAGTTCTTAAGTGCTTTCAAAATGGAAACATTTAAACTGTTCAAAGTGACTACTTACTTATTCTTAGATAAAATATTCACTCTATACATGTTTACTTCCTTATTCAATTTTGTTTTACTATGATTACCACAACTGTATATTATGTGTATAATTATATATGTATGATACACAAATGTAAATTATAACTTTTACTTGTACCTATAGTAGAAGTATTAAAAATACATAAATTCAAATTGAAACAAAAATGAATGAAACGGCCATAGAAAATAAATATATATTTAATATTCACAATCAGTTTCTTAACGCTTTTCGATTACGAGATAGATGAAAATCATTAAATTAAAAAACCAGCAAAGAGTTGCTTAACATTCCACGCAACATTAAAAAACTGCTCGCATAGAGTCATCTGTTCTAATATACTGTATTATTTAAAAATTATATATTTTTTAATACTACAAAATGACAAAAAGCGTAATTTTGAAAGTGAAATAAGTTTTATAAAAATTACTTTTTTGTAAAACCCATCTCACTCTCGTTTCAAAACTTAATCGTCATTACGTTCCACCATACTCGAGATATGACAAATGACACCCCATTATCTCTTCATATGTCAAAGATTAATTACTAAAATTTAATCGAATCATTCTCCTTTAATACTCGAAACACCCCGCAATATTTCAGAAGTATTCTACAAAAAACACAAGAGTTTATTAAGCTACAAAATGGATGCGCAAAATCGTGCCCCACATACACTAACGTCCACGTATATACAGATAAAACTCCCCGATATGTTCGCGTTTTTCCACGTTTAAAGGTTTTCCGAGTTGAAAAATGTGAAAATTTTTTTGTCACTTTATTCCCCATCGCTGTAGTTTACGTCTGTTATGAATAACAGAGCCTGGAAAGTTCTTGACGTTGTTAAAAATGAAGAAAATGAAAAGACTTTTCTAGTCCTTTCTAATTGTGAATATTTTATGTATAAAGATATAGAAGTTTGTTTATTTATTATAGAAATTACATTAACAAAATTTAATTTAAACGATCGTGATAAACAAAATTTAAAGACACATTGTTCGTATAAATTGATCAATGTTTCTAATTTAAAATAGCAGCTTATTGTAAACACTAGAATTTTAATTAGTTAGTTTATAACTTTATAAATTATAGATTATAAAGTTAATAAAATTATTAATTAACTTTATAAATTTTATAAAGTTATAATTAAATTAACGATTTTCTTCTGCACGACCTTCATACAAAACAGCAGAAATTAAACAAAACCAGCTAACTTATATTAAAAATGCAAATATAATTTCGAAAATATTAAAATAATTTCTGTATAAATTTATGAAGTTGGTTAAGTTATAGATTTTCATTCTCATCACATTCTGACATTAAAGCACAAACTAAACAATACAAGTGTATTTATTATTGATTTGAATGTTAACTGTAATTAAATTTTTAACAAAATTTAAAAAAATACCTTTTAATTAACACGTGAGCACGTATTTATGCATTCAGAGGATTCAAATTATATTTATTTTCAAATGAAATTTCACATCATTTATTGTAAAAGAACTTATGATGTACAAAGTTTATCCGATTCTGAAAACATAAGTCGCTTATAAGTTTTTCACCCGATTGTATGTTTTTATTAAGAAGCTTCGTATACAATTTCTGTAATAACTTCAATTGAAGAAGCTTCGTAGTTTCACAGATTTTCGGCTAGCAAAAGGATTTAATCAAAAATACTTAAAAATTAAAGTTATTATTGTTTGGATATGCTTCTTTGTTTACCGCATTGTAGGAACTACGATGATAACTTCTGCTCGGTTTAATTCTATGTGTTTTGGAATGAAGGTAAACCGAACTCCACAAATCATCGTATTGATTTTTAATACAGCACTTACGTATGGAATTCACGTAATGTCCATTCTTTGATTATTTGTATTTTTTATACTAATTTGTGGGAAATTAGAAAACACTTTAACGTGTTTGCTGGTTTCTCTAAGAAAATGCCACGTGTTTTCTTCAGGAATACTGAATGTGATAATGAAAACCCATACGAAAGTTTTACTAATTGCTAATGATTTGTCAAATATTTACTCCTCAATATTATTTATGTGGAAACCTAGTCTTTGTTAAAACGAGTTTTGTCTAGTTAAAACTAGTTTTAACTCAAATTCATTTTTGACTAGCAGTAAATTCTAGTTTTAACTAGACAAAACGGGTTTTGTCTAGTTAATTTACTGCTGTACATGTTTTGATTTTAGATAAAACTAGTTTTAACTTTTAACATTAGTTAAAACTAATTTTAGCTACATAAATATGTTTGGGGGAAATAAATAAAGTTATCTATAATGATTCGGGGAAAGATACCTAACATTTTGCTTATGAAGGAAATTATAGCGCTAATTTGGGTTTTGGAGGCCCCAACATTCGAAATAGAAAGCCACTTTCAACCACTTTCAAGCCCACATCTCCCGCATCCTTATAGCTATCGAGACGCAACCACAATAGTGCACGAATGGAGACTTCTACTACCACATAGAAACACTATTCATGTGCGATGTGTAGTTTTGGCTGCAGAGTGAAATATAGGGACAAACACGTCCATATATATAGATATAGATATAGTTATAGATATAGTTATAGATATATTAACATATACTTTAGTATGGCCAAACGTCAAGAGTAAATATTCCGCTAAGAAAAACATAAAACTTAAAACATATGACAAAAAACACGAAAAAATACACAGTAACATAACGTATACAAATTAGTAACATACTGTACTGTAGATAACAGACATGACATACAAAATACTTGTGTAATCTTATAATACGAGAGTATTATTCAGCCTTGTATAGTGTATTTTTCTACACAGATTTTAAGCTTGTAAAATCGAAAATTAAAATTATTTAAAATTAACGTCATTTAATAAAAAGCGGTATCAATAATATCATAATAAAATATTTCTTGTAAGTTGATTTTATACTCTAAATGCAATGCAATTAGATTTTTGGTTTTTTAAATAACCTCTTGTACAATTGTTCAAGTCTGATACAAATACTCGAAATTAATTTTTTTAACGAGCAGCAAGTTTCATATTTTATATTTAGTACACGAGTTTATAAACAAATCAAAACTTATACTCAATACCTTAACTTTGAAAGTCAAAGGCAGATCTGCAGATGAAATTTTCTCGATGGACACGAAGTTGTCGTAGATCTGAAGTTTACATTTTGAAAAATTAAATACATTAATTCAAGTTTATAAATACAAGTTAATTCGCATGCGATATATTTATATACTTACTGATGTGGCAAACTCAGAAAGAGCCCAACAGAACGAAATAAATCCAACGATCAGCAAGAAAGCCAGAATTACTGTACACAATTTCATTACAAAGTCCATCTTTACAAACAACGCCTCATACGAAATAAAGCAGCATATATAAAGGAATGCTGTGTAATTGAGGCATAGGACCTCCTTCATTTCTTCGTTAATATTATCCACGTAACCCCAAATTTCTACATGCTTTTGGATAACCTTTTCTAATTCCTCTCTTAACCATCTTCGCTTTATATGCAAGGCATGTATTTCTTCAGACATTTTAACAAATCTTTCTTTCAAAATATATAGCGATAACATGGCGAAGAGACACACGCCTAAAATGTGGCCAAGGGTGTACATGTAATGCAAACCGTGTAGAACAGCAACAATAAAGGCTTCGGTATTTGATCCGTTTTGTTTTTTTATTTCTTGATACAAGTATATGCCTGGGATAACAGTTATTACAATGGCTGCATTAAACGAATTCCAGAGTGTTACATACAAATATTTTTCTAATTTATCAAATTTTTTTTGTTCTCCTTCGTAAGAACTCNAGGGCTCCTAAACCCAAATTAGCGCTGTAATTTCCTTCATAAGCAAAATGTTAGGCATCTTCCGCCGAATCACTATACATAACTTTATTTATTTCCCCCAAACATATTTATGTAGCTAAAATTAGTTTTAACTAATGTTAAAAGTTAAAACTAGTTTTATCTAAAATCAAAACATGTACAGCAGTAAATTAACTAGACAAAACCCGTTTTGTCTAGTTAAAACTAGAATTTACTGCTAGTCAAAAATGAATTTGAGTTAAGACTAGTTTTCACTAGACAAAACGGGTATTATCAAAGACATCCAGTATAAACTAGTTTCAACAACTTAAAACGCGTTCAAACTAAAAATGGGTTTTGACTGCAACATATATAAAAGTATTCATTAAGACTAGGGATCCCGGTTGTTTTTTACCCGGGAAATTCTTCTTATTCCCCGAAATACCGCAAATTTCCTAAAAGTTCAATTTTCTTATTTTGTGTTAAGGTTGAGGAAATTTTGCAAATTGAAAGTATAAATAACTCATAAACTATCAGAATACATTTGTGTTTATTAATTTTAAACCAACTTATTAGTGTTTAATACTTTTGCTCGTTATGGCATGTGTGGGTTCCCAGACGAGGTTCAAACTCGAGTAAACCGTGAAATTCTTGCGCGACACAAGATGTAAACAACGAGACTCGGAACTGTTCGAGTATGTGTCAAACTATCTGTCATGGTCTTAGCAGGAGACAAACTGTAATACGAGCGCTCATAAAGAGGTAGATCTTTGACTCGCGAGTCTAAAAAATGTTGGCCGAGATAAACCTTTTCGAACACAAAAAGGGAATTTTTGATAGAAGAAAGATGAAAATGATCGTTAAATTCTCAGACGTCAAAAAATGGTATAAACAATGGCCCGAACTATGAGTGCAGGTGTTATTGTTTTATAAACAGTCACCGAGCAGAGTAGACAAAGAGGTATCATATGGACACCCCTTGGAGACGAAGGAGAGACCAATTGGGAAGCGAGGAATGGGACGAGGAACCAATCCGAAATGCGAATAGTGGGGGAAAAGTATAAAAATCGGAACTTCAACGTCGAAGAAGAGTCTCCTCTGGATTAAACTTACAATTACGCCTTATCTATTGTGTTGTGCTACCGCCGATCACCTAGGACGCCGCAGCTTAACACCGAACATCCGCATCGCCCAGCGATCCTTCTCGTCTACCATCGATCAACCGAACTCTCATCGTTTCGAAGGAACGCCGAGATTTTGGAATTGTCTAATATCGATGTAAGCATGAATTCGAACAAATAAACGGTTTTTCTCTTGTAAAACACTTGTTCTTCATTTTTCCTCCTTTGCCTCCGCCCACATACGCGGTTTCCCTTAGGCTCATTCTGACGCGCGATTAATTGTACTCCCCTTGAAGTCGGAAACCTTACACATCTCACAAATGGTCAATAATCAAAACGCAGGTTATTTTGTGGCAGGGCTCTCAAAATTCTCTACTTGTCAAAACCTCTAATATCTGAAATAATTTAGCGCTTATATTGTGTTAATTTTTAACCGTGTCTAGTAGCTTCGATAACTGCGTAACTCCAGGTTATGCAAATTGGACAAGGATACAAACGAGTACGAAGTTTTTCTTCATAAACTTGATTATTAAAGCGAAACGAACTGCCGAATTATTGGGATTTAAAGTTTGATGTTCCTATTAATTAAAGCAGCCGAAATAAAGAAATCATGAATACTAGAGAGCGAAAGAAGTACTTCAGTCTCGCAAACGAATTAGAAATCTTCCAGGCTACGGGTGAAAAACACATAACATCTGTCTTCCCTTAAATGTATTAAAGACGATTCCACTCAAATCAATTGAATCGGAAAGGGCATGTTCGGTAAAAGGACTTTTCATTACTAAAATAAGAATTAGATGGAGTGATCGAAGTATTGACCATCTTTGCTTTTTAAAATCTTATTATAAAAATTTACAATAATATTTTGCATTATGTTTTATTTAAAAACAAAAATTACCTTTTAAGTTAGAAGTTTGATCTAAGTTCATTTTTTTTTATTTTCAACTCAATTCAAAGCATTTTGTTGTTGTTGTAGTAGTATGCAGTTTCCAGCAAACTTTAATAAATTTTTTCTATTTGTGAAAATTTCTAGGTAATTCAAAGGTAATTTTTAATATGTATCTTACACATTATTAATATGATTTTGGAGGTTACAGAACGTATTAAATTACTTTAAAAAATGAAAAATAATTATATCATTTGATTTCAAGATATTTTGTCTATCTTAAAAATAATTAATTCTATCCCGGGATCCCAGGAAACAGTTCCCTTTTTTCTAGAAATCCTGGGACAAGCAAAAAGACTGAGAAATGAGAAATCCTACATACTGCAGAGCATTCTTACTATACATTCTATAATTTTAAATGCTCTCTCTTATTTAGGAAAAAGAGTTCCAAAGAATGATTGTAAAATATTATGAATTTTCTAAAAATTTAGTAGTATTCTTACAAATATCAGCTTGTTATCAGAAATAATACAATGCAAGAATATTGAAAATAAAGTCTGAAATGAAAAAGTTAACAATCTCTACCATGTATTATATACAGGTATCCCTTGATTAACACTGTTAATCCCTCAAGCTATTGTACATATCATATCAAAATCACATTAATCAAATACGGTAATATCTCAGTACACGACCAAACTATCACGACCTACTAGAGAAAAAATTTTCAGTTAATAACAACTATTTTTATTTTACTTTTATCATCAATAAAAAAGTTTCTTTTTAAATTAGATAATTTTTTTATAGAAAAATGAAACCTTAGAGCTGCGTAACTTTGCCAGAGAAAATTATACTTGATCCAGTTTGCTTTTTTTTTTCACTTAATGCATACGGAACACAATCACTATGTTAATTACACACTGGGCCAATTGCAGGGACAATGTTTAGGTATAGACAATGGTTTCGAAATCATCTAGACCGCAGTTCAGAAAAATTTCATTGCAGAGACAATGCTTCTTGCTTGTCACAGTTTAGACGATGTTTAGAAACCGGTAATTTGATCTACTTTCTAGAATCAACAGCAGGTTTAGACATTGTTTTAATCTGAGTGGAAGTTGTCTCATTATATTGTTCATCACAAAGTTTAAATGAAAATGAATACCATTCCTTTGATAAATGTTGTAAATGAGACAAATCAACAAAATTATTCATTAATTAATTGCTTGAATCAAAAATAATATAATTAAATACTCTAAATTTGTTTTAAATGCTTCAATTCAAACGGGTGAAGACTACAATTGAATCAGATGCTTTTATTTATAATTCAGGTATATGTTGGTTATAAAACATTAATGCATTTTGAGGACATTATTGTTATAATCCCCTCATCAGAAAGTTCTGTTAAACAAACAAGGCAATTTTAATAATTGCCAAAATCGTTTTATAAAAATAAAGAAAAATATACTAAAATATTTAAAATTATTCATGTTGACAATTATAAAAGAAGAGAGTTTCTATTACTCTCTCCTTTTGATCANAAGAATTTTATATTAAAAAGAAGAAATTAGTAGAAATGTAATATAAACATTATTGGGTATTAATATAATTAAATACTACCCAAAATTGTTAATTATATTTTATTGGTTTATATGAAATATTATTACAAAATTTGACCGGATTTTTGTAGAAATTTTTGAGCTCCTTTCATACTCGAGACTCTAAGCTACAGTTTACATGGCTTACTTGTAAATTTGGCCGTGGCTTTAGCTTTTCTCGTAATTCATTGCATAAATGTAATTGTAACGGTATCCGAAGACGATAAAGTTTTTAAAGTTTGTATCATTCAACCAAAAAGCATTATCTCAAGGACTGAAAGCCGAGATTCACCATGTCCAATGCTAATTTTTTCTCTCTCCAATTGCTGGTGCAGTAATATAATCCTTACTCCTAAAGTCGCCAAGTTCTTTGTACTTTACGCTCCTAACGGCAGCTCGAAAATTTTAATAAAATTTCATTACCGCAGAAAAAGTTACGCATTCCTCGTTGACAGATTTTTTTTGCAAGACGCGTCTCTTAAAATATTCTAAAACTGTAAATTAAAAATACATTGGAATTTATAACAACTATTCTAAATGTTAATCTAAATATATAAAATTACTTGTCCTGACTGATTGACTGACTGACTCAGTGATTGATTCATTATCGTCCAGAGCAAACCGCCTAACTTAGAGGTGAAATTTGGTACACAGTTAGGGTACGTCGTGAAAACGCACGCTAAAGGATTTTTTTACATTTCGCCCACGGGGGAGAGGGAGAGGAATAAGATCTTAACCGGAAGAACGGCTTCTACTGTACTAGTTTAGATGCGATTTTTTGTTTTTAACTACGTTTAGTCTTCATTGAGTACTTAAGTGTATTAAATTGACGTCATTTCAGACATTGTTATAAGTATTATTATGTTTTTCGATTTTTTAACCAAATGTTCGAACCGTTTTAAATTCGAATTTGTTATTGCGTATCGGTTCGATTATAGAAAGATTGTAAACGTTTCAGAAAATTGATCAAATTGAAAACAGCTCGTTTGATTCTCATTAATTCTCATCATTCTCGGCGGTAGATGTTATGTAGCAATTACTATGGTTGTTGAAATGAATGGTGTTTGCTTGCAAAATCCGTGCCGTCGACGTCGCGAGTAACAGCCAGTCAGCGTATATTATTAGGATGTGAAAGAGGATAGTAACGAAATTACAAGTATGTGTAAGAAGAGGGAATTCGATCCATGTTTTAGTGTAGAAACTGATTCGGTTGATGAAATATTCAAATTTCCTCTACAATCAGATTTTAAATGAAAGTTAAAACTTCATTTCTGAAGTGACAACTGGCCTACCAGATGACACTGAAGGCAGTCGTGAAGACACCAACTTCGAAACACTATTGGAACAATTGTCATCTTTAGATCTGAAAACTACTACGAACTACGAATCGGCGAAAGTGAATTGAAATGTGTCCTCTGTAAAGTTCTGTGACGAAGTTTCTCTTAATGAACATATGACAGAGTTTCATTAAGAAACATTTCTTATCGTGTTGAAAACATCTTTTATTTTACAATATTTTCCCGAAATCCCTTTGATTTTATTATGTTTTTATCGACTATGAAAATTCATAAATTATATTTTCTTACTTTTTAATTAATTAATAAAAATACACCTGATATTTAGAAATTTATTTTTAATATAGAAAGTACTGTAGTCATTTAAATTAAGCATAAATTTTAATCTTCAAACTTTTAAATAAATTTTATAATTTTTACCTGACAAAATTCCAATTAAAATTAATCTCGTTCGTAATTATTGATATAACATTTATAAATACAGGTATTCCTTGTACAATACGGAATTTTACTAACACGCTTTCTTTTGACACGGATCGAGAATTGGGGATATCCACGTACAACACGGTGTTTTACGAAATAAACCCTTAAAATTTTGACATTTCGCAAAAGTGAAATTGCAACACTGAGAAGGAAGGCGCACGACCACCCGCACATTGCAGGACCAGTAGAGATAACACAGGTATTGTACTTAAATGATTGACAGAACAAAGATATAAGCAACTGACACCTATTTATTTTGTAAATAGTATTGCCCCTACGGGCCGCTATACGGTCCGTTATGTCCGCCAATCCAACAGATACCTCCACACACCGTGATGCCGGGTGTGGGACCGGTGTGACGTTCAGAAAGACGAATGGCATGTGGCATTCCCTAAAATTTCCCTAAAATAAGTGTTGAAATATATTTATTTAGAAAATGGTAGTGAATGACAAACTTCACATCTTATATAAAAAACATAAGAAATAAAGAAATATTATTAATAAGAACGTATAAACAAACAACATTTTTAATAAAATAAAATAATATGCCATCACCGCATTTACTCATATCTGAGTAAATGGCGTGATAGCATGATAGCATTTTGGGAATATGGCGTGATGATGGCATGGATGATGAATGTCGGATGATGGCAATATTTAATTAAAAATTGGAAGGGTATGGCATTCTTCCAATTTTTAATTAAAATTTAATTTTTCTTCAATTTTTATCGCGGTACAAAATATTTCTGAATTGATGTTAACGTTTTCAAGAAATTCTTCGGTTTCGTTCGAAGTAAAAGTGTCATCGCCCGAAGCAACTTCTTCCGATTCTATTGATTCTGTTGCCCAAGCACTTGTCGATGCTCTTTGAGACTCACGTGCCTGCTTTTGACCCACCGTGTTTTGTGATTTGCTGAAAGTGAAAAAAAACATGAATCGTATAATCGAATTCAATTATGAAAATTTTTTTGACAGAGCGCTATCTTTCTCTGTGTTATTTATAAACATCCAAAAAGTAATAGTTTATAGTTGAAAGCGTATTGAAAATTAATGTGAATAATTATTACAAAAAAAAAACAAACAGAATTTCACCTTCATTAATTCTAATTCCGCATGAAAAAATAAGTAGTGAAAATGCAAAGACAATATGTATAATAAAAATGCAATTAATAATTTGATATGTCAAAGATTAATTGTAATTAACTTGGATCCATCAATTGATATAATTGTGTGCGGGATGTTTAGTGAACCACGCACGTTTCAAACGCAAAATGTTCAGTTTTCTACTTTATATCGACTTCGTTTTTAGATTTATTGCACATTTATATTATAGAATAATGTTAAATGAAAAGGAAATTATTTACGTAGAATTATTCACTAAACGTTTTTCACAGTGGGCCAGATAACAGACAATGACAAGGGCAGACCTCATAGTAGTTTTGTTTAAAATAGTATACAGAATGTACAAAAAATGAAGACAACGAACATATTTATTTACCAATACAGGTAACCCCCGTGTAACACGTTCCAAAAAATTGCCGTGTTATACGAATCCGTGTTATACGAAAAAAGAACTAGTACGAAAAGGAGGGTTAGGTTCCAAAAGTTAAAAAAACATGCTAATATATTTTCATAATTAAGATAAATATCTTTATTAAAATTTTCTTAAGTGATACATATTAATATAAATGAATGTTTTCTTCGTCATCACTAAAAGAACTATTAACCGAGAGCGTTTTCTTTTTGGCAAGTTACCCTTATCCTCTGAGTATTTTTCTGCATTATCTTCAGATCCACGCTTTACCTTTTGCAAAAAGTATGTAATTTTAGATTGCTCGCTTTTAGATAAAAGATCTTTATAAATTTCCTTATATGGTGCTATGCACTTATGAAGAATAAAGCGAGTATGGAATAAGGGAAAAACATTCGGCAACATCAGAAGCAGAAGCGTCGAGATCTGGCAACATTCAAACAAGTTTCGAGAAGGATCACGTGTATCGATAGAAGGAAAATAAAATTTACATACTTAAGTATTAATAGTTCACGAAAATAATAATTTTCGTCAACTATTATTTCTTAAGTATGTAAAAATTTATTACATTTCATGTTGTACGAGCGTTTTACCCAATTCTCGAACCGTGTCAGAGTGAATCCGTGCTATAAAAGTACCGTGTTATACGGGGCTACCTGTACATAAACACGATCACTGTAACAAGCTATAATCGTTTTCTTAAAAACATTGTTGCAGGTACTTATACAAAAAACACTCTGATATTTAAAGTCGCAAAAATTCACGAAATTTTTTATTTTGCTGATTTTCCTAAAAATTATATTACTGTCAGATGCAAAAATCAGATTGGACCAATTTTGGCATTATTACTTACATTTATTTATATTAATAAGTAATTATACAATTTACCAACCTCATACATTCCATATTCTTGTAAAGTAGATGAATATAATGGATATTGTGGGACAGGAATTAAAATACCAGATGGTTTGCCATTTTTTGGATGATTGAGAACATTTAAAACAGCCTTAAAAGTTGAAGAAGTTTCTTTTATTCAATATTTTATAAGCAAAAATTATAAAATTAAAATTCAGTTAGCTAAAAGTTAGCAAATTATCTATAACCTGGTTTGCCATTTTTTGGATGATTGAGAACATTTAAAACAGCCTTAAAAGTTGAAGAAACTCTTTTTATTCAATATTTTATAAAAATATGTTTACGGAAATTATTTTATAAAGATACAGCCGAAAGAAGTGTTAAAAACTGATTTCCTCATATATTTTTAAACCCATATTGCTTTACGTAGATTCACAGAAAACCAATAGACGTTTTTATATCATTATCTAAGATTGGGGTGTCTAAACGTAACTGCAGAGTTTCGTAGCAATTGGTCGAACGACCTGGGAACAAACAAACATTCTAATTTAAATATATAGATTATCAGGCGATTACATAGTGATTGGAAGACTGATGGTATTTCAGACAACTTTTCCAATCGATGTCATCAGCAGTCCAGCAAGTCGGAAATAAATGAAAAAAGTAGATCTTTTGTATACTTCTAGAACGTTGGTTTAAATCTTAAATTTTTTAGTTTTGACCCATTTGTAAAGCTAAAAAACGATGCTATTATCTGTTTTGTTGTAACAAAGCCCGAATCTGTACTTTGATAATATGGGCAAAAAATGCAAAATATCTCTACATCCTACATAATCGTATTATTCGTACTTATACAAAAAATAAAAGTATGTAAATTAAAAGATTCCACATCGATTTGCATGATAAACTTATATGCAATAAGGAATTTTGTACTAAATATTTTCGAAATGTAAATATTTAGTTTAATACTCTTCAAAAATACATTTATAAAAAATCTTGCGTGTTTGCAAAGACATTACTACTGTACATGATTAACGTTTGTTTTTCGCGCCCACAATTTCAATGTTGGATAAGCTTTAAAATGTATGGAATTATAACAGATTTCAGATGAGAGTAAGATAATCATCTTAGTATCAATATTCAAAGTAAAAATTCATACTTCACAAAAGTTTTCGATGAAAGGTAATTTGGGGTGATATCGGAATAAAGAACTGTATATTGTATCAATATTCAAAGGTATACGTTCCACGTTATTCGAAAATTTACTATATAGAAATATTCTACGTCAATGTTGACAAATTAACTTACATTTTCTGGCGAAAATATAAGTTAAATTTTGAAACTCGATCTATGAGTTGACAAGTTAAATTTCCTACGTAAACTCTATTGGTGGATTGCCGATTGTAAGCTGTTCGGGTTATACACGTCAGTGGAGTTTAACATCGCTGTCAATTTACGCTGATCTCGACCACGACTTTTTATTTTCATCTTGACGATGGACGTTACACAAGCCAGATGTCGTGACGAAATTTAATTTTTCGAAACACGTACGTGTGTGTCCTGCGGTCGCACCTGTACGTGTTATAAGCGGTCACTGGACTCGGTAGACTGCTGGTCTCACGTTGGAATGTTTCAAACATTTGATGTTTCTGTCGTTTATGACGGACAAGCACGTCTCCCGTTTAAAATGAATAACCTATACTGCGTATATTCTGTATTTTATTATTAATTTTTTACAAATTTCTTCCAAATAGAAAGGTCAAAATTTCTGTTTATTCGTGCTGTTTTCGTAGAATTCATAATTTTTACAGGGACGGGTTGCTAAACTGACACCCAACTCTCCTTCTTTTACATTCGGGCTCGGGACTGGCATACCTAATCTACTAGTCTGACCAGTATCGTCTTAGAGATTTGGTTTTTGCTGACGATATCGCCCTATTGGAGAAAAGTGAGACAATGGTACAGCACGCGACGACCACATTGGGTCGGAGACAGACAAAATTGGCTTCAGGATATACACCGCGAAGTCGAAAATTATGGATGTGGGTAACACTGCCCCAACGCGGGGAGTAATTGTGGCAGCACAGCGATTGGACGAGGGTGGAGAGATTTACCTACTTGGGTAGTGTTATTTCCTAGAGTGGCAACGAAGTGGAGGATGTGAAGTGCCGCATTGGAAAGACGGCGACCGTCTTCTGGTGGATGAACAAGATATGGACCTCTCCATCCATCTTGTTGTAAAGAACCAAATTCTGCCTGTTCACCATCGTGATTCCGATAGCTGTTTATGCTAGTGGGTCCTGGAAGTCACCGGGAAACATCAATAGAAGGCTCGATGTCTTTCAACAGAGATGCTTACGACAAATCCTAAAGATCCGATATTTAGATCGTATTACCAGTGAAGAGGTTCTCCAAAACAGTGGGATGTGCAAACTTCATAACATCGTTACCCGTAGAAAAGTCCGAATGGCCGGTCACATTTTTTTGTATAGAGAACAATAGGATCCCTAAGACATCCATGAAATTGGTTTCACTGGTGCCTATCGACCACGAGAACGTCCTAGGTAAATTTGTTGTTAGAATTTTTTTGAAGAATTGAAGATTCTCAATATGACGTGGCAAGAAGCTGAGTCCATCGCCCAGGATCGAAATCGATGGAAGATAATTGCTGCCCGGTATAATACTTAGCATTGGAAAAACTAAAACTACTATTAAAGAGAAAGTGTTCAATCAATGTATTCAACACTTCTTATACTTATATTCTGTGAAATTAACTGGGTTTCTAAACATTAAAAAAAAACATTTAACGTTATATGCTCTGTTTATTTCATTGAGTCATTACCAAGAAATAGTTATTCGGTGTAGCTTCAGTAATTTAAACGTAAATGAATTTATTTAGGTTTGTGACCATTAATCTCTAACTTATTTTCAGTTATCATTTAAGAAATGTTATATCATTTAAATTAATAGGCACCGGGGACACTTGACCAGGTGTCTACACACAAATTGGCCTTTTAAATTACGATTAAAGTAACGAATATGCAATTAAGTAATGGATTCAAACGATAAACTAATCTTTAACGTAAATAAAAATTGCATCGATCTGTTTGAAGACAGTAGACGAAATAAACAATGTTATAATACAAGGCGACAAAAACCTTGTCTTATAGGAGCCTTATACAGCTTATCACAAATACATAAGTCTATTGGATCGATCTTTTATTCGTAACCTTTGTGTATATATATATATATATATATATATATGTATANAAACAAATACAATAAAAACCTTTTTTCTAGTGAAACCACGTGATTAGTCTTTAATTAACTATGAAAATGCTATTCTGAACCGAACGTTTTGTTTTCGGTTCCGATAGCCACGTGCGATAAATAAACTTTTCTTATCGATTATTCTCGAGCTCTCATTAGGAACGTAACGAAAAGTAAAAAGAACATGGCGACTTTAGATGTAAGGATGATATTCCTGCACGAGCAATTGGAAAGAAAGAAAATTAGCATTGGACGTGGCGAATTATATTTTGCAAATACATTTTAACAACAAAACGTTTATTATTAAAATTAATATGTTTATGTTAATTCTTTCTTTTTATTCTAGAATTGTAAAGGGTAAACTGGTCTAACAAAGAATTCAGCTTAGAGCCTCGAAATGCCTAAATCTGTCCCTGGCTAGAACCGAAGTGTTTTAACTAATATCTCGAACTGAGTTCGAGATATTAGTTAAAACATTGTTCGTTAGAACACAAAAATATTTGAGTAGCGCTGGAATACAATAGAAAATACACGTGCTTGGCTTGGAAAACAGCGGGTTGCAGTCATGTGACAGAAAGACAATGTTAACTAAATTGTAAGTTGTTAAAGCGTAATGGTTATCGATAGCACGTAACCCAGATGCATCTCGACCGATTACCCATAGCGAAACCCACTTAACGTGGAGCAGAAAATAGCGATTTTTCTAAGGTTCGTTAACTGCCATTCGCTAAGGAGAATCCCGTGTTAAGTTATCGGAAGAGTTTAGAATACAGAAGTAAGCTGTTCGGGTTATACACGTCAGTGGAGTTTAACATCGCTGTCAATTTACGCTGATCTCGACCACGACTTTTTATTTTCATCTTGACGATGGACGTTACACAAGCCAGATGTCGTGACGAAATTTAATTTTTCGAAACACGTACGTGTGTGTCCTGNGGAGCAGAAAATAGCGATTTTTCTAAGGTTCGTTAACTGCCATTCGCTAAGGAGAATCCCGTGTTAAGTTATCGGAAGAGTTTAGAATACAGAAGGTCCACAGACCACAGAAGTCCACAGAAATCTTCATTCCTTGCCTCAGTGGCTCCCACTGAGGCAAGGAATGAAGAACGACAGTTATCACATTTCAGGGAAAACCCCATAAAAACTCTTTAATTTCTGACGGACTTGTGTGGTCTGTGGACCTTCTGTACTCTAAACTCTTCCGATTAACATTAACAGATCGATCGATCTTTACATACAGAAATGTAATACAGTAAAAAAGACATGAAAAAATGAAGAAATTTTGGTACTATTCGGTTAACTGGGCACCAGTCATCGATGAAATCTGATACATGACTACATCCTAAATTTTTCTTCTTTGTACTTTATATTTTATATAAAGTGTTTGAATATAAACTAACCCTGTATCCAAAAATTGTATTAAAAATATAAAAGTCGTTAATGCATTTAAACAATATTTGATAAAACATGTTTGATATGGAAATGGATTAGCACAGGGATCGGCAACGTTTCAACGGTGTTGTGCCTAACATAACTATTAGTGTTATTCCGAGTGCTGACACGATTCTACCAAGTTTATTATTATAGGCTATATATTATTGAAATTAGTTCGGCAGTAACGGACTTCAAAAATGTATAATTTTGAAGTAAATGCGCAGTAATAGAAATAGGCTATACAAAGAAGAGATTCGTGTTTAATGCAGGGCTGTGGAATCGCGTAAAAATCTACCGACTCCGACTTTTCCTTATCATCCGACTCTGACTGCGACTCCGACTAAAACACCAAAACTCCACGACTCCGACTCAACAGCCCTGCCAGGGCTGTGGAAGTTGCGTAAAAATCTACCGACTCCGACTTTTCCTTATCATCCGACTCTGACTGCGACTCCGACTAAAACACCAAAACTCCACGACTCCGACTCCAATTCCGTCTCAACAGCCCTGGTTTAATGTACAACGGTCTTAGCTAAACTATGATTTCTATTTAAATGTGTAATTAATAATTAAAATATAATTTTTACTACATTTCTATTCAATCGGAATGTCACTGAAAATCGTCCCGCGTGCCAACGGTTGCCTACTCCTCGATTAGCAATTATTGGCGTATGTATATTTACAAAAGATGAATTTCGACTTTTTGTTGTCAATTTTAAGTATAGCGTGGTATTTTACGTTTTCTTGTTGTAAATTCGGATTTAGAATAATACTAAAAGTTAAAATTACATCTATTTATTTATTTTCGGTCTATTTAGCATAGTTGTGTGTCTCGTTTCGCATCATTCAACATTATGTTAATACGTAAAACATGTAGATTAGTAGGAGTGATGTACNCTTTTCTCCACAGGACGTACGCTGATTCTGTTCGGCCTCCTTCGCCACCGCCTACATACGCGGTTTCCCTTAGGCTCATTCTGACGTCAGATAGACTTTTTCCCCCTCAACGTCGGCAAACCTTACATGTGTGTCTCGTTTCGCATCATTCAACATTATGTTAATACGTAAAACATGTAGATTAGTAGGAGTGATGTACCTAAAAGTTAGATTCTGTAACGTTTTTATCAAAATTCGCTGTAATTGTTCCATTTGGTCAGTTTGTTATTCTTCGCTTTAAAATGGATTTTAGAATCGTCAACTAACGAAGGAATTGCGATTCGTTTTTTCCTAGAAATTAGAATCTTACATGGCGAGTTAGAAAATAATCCTAGTTCGGTTGTTTATAGAAATGATTATATGAGTTCTGTTTGTATTGATTCTTTAATTAAAATCTCCAATCATTGTAACATTAGATGGTGCAGACGGATTCGTAAACGAATACGATAGTCGATGTACACGTAGAAAACAACATGTCTGACCTGTTTATCCGCAGTAGGGATTGTATACCGGTTTACCGATAAATTGATAAAAAAACATTCGGTAAACTTACCGGTAAATTTTTGAAATTTACCGGTAATTCGGTAAATGAAAAATTCATGCTAGAAATTTTTATGTAGAAAATATTGTGTGTATGGATATTTAAAAGGGCTAAAGGAACATTGAAAAAAAAAGATAAGTGTAAGCAACAATATACCTAATTATTAATTTTATGTGAGATATTTTTTGTTTAATTTTAATTTAAACTTTCTTGGGTTTGAGAGGCACTGTAAATTGTACAGAAAGCTCTAGTTAGCATATGTGATTTGTGCTCTGCCGTTTTTTGAGATTTTTAAAGGTTTAAAATCTTTACAATCAACGTTTTTCTTAAAGATTAAGTAAATATCTTTTTTTTAATATTTAAAAATAATAATACGTAAATATTTCACGTACTTTTTAAATTAATAGCAATTTTGAATACACCACATTATGACAGGACATTAAAGCAATATTATTGCAAAATAACATTAAAATTTGTACCTTAAATAAATTTTTTACTTCTAACAACTGTTTAAAATAATTAAATACAAATATTTATTACAAGATTCTAACATTATGCCTTACGATTGTGCAAAATATGTATTATTCTAACCTTATTTTCGTGGGGAATCCCCATTACTCTCACGAAAAGAACTTTCTTTAATTTTAGATTGTAGAACCCGGTGGAATAGCTTACTAAACATGCTGGAAAGATTTTTATTACTTAAAGATGATGTCCGAAAAAGTCTAGAAACTTAACCTAACCCGGATTATTTTGTACAAAAATTAGATCAAAATTAGGAGATAAGACTTTAAATAATTTAAGTTTCTTGAGAAGTTATTTTTTAAAAAATGGTAATCAGTAAAATGGTATTAGGTACTATATATTATTTCTGTTTTATTTTTATTTTTCTGTATTATTTTATTTATGTTTCTAAAAGTTATTATTATAGTTTGTTTAGAATAACACTTTAATTTTTATATTTTTTATATTCTATACCTTTGAAATAGAAAATGTGAAATGGAAATCAAAATTACTTATATTTTTTATCACCTTAATTTTATTTTTCAGGAAAAAATTTACCGGTAATTTAATTTTCATTTACCGAATTACCGGTAAATGAAAAAGTCGGTAAATTTACAATCCCTAATCCGCAGCAATGGCTATTCGGTTGAACTAGACGTTTATCAAATGAGTGTATTTTTTTCACCGTGCGAGACCGTTCGTCTAATACATCGATTGATTCAATGCGATATAACGTGAAATGAGTTGGTGCAAATTTCAAAAAGACGAAACGAATAACCAATAAAAGACACTGAAAACTGAATGTCATATACAAAACAAAAATAACTGTAATAAGTTTAATTATTTTTAAATTGTTTATTATTCCATCATAATTCATATACATTTGAAAATATAAAATACAAAAACGATTTAGCTAAAAATACTGTAGTTGTAAAAACGACTGGCAACCACTTAACCGAATAGTACCAAACTTTCATTTATTTATTGTTTTTTTCTCTGTTTTATTTGCTCTTTTTCTTTGGATGAGTGAATAAATATGTGTAAAATACAAATATGTTTTCAATTTATGTGAAATTACTGAAGACATTTTTGACGAAAATTCAATTTTAATCCGCATACGAAATATAAAAATATTTATATTTTTCGATATGGTTTTGAATTCATATTTTCGAAAAAGAAACTGTTCGCAATGAATTATTGAGATCGATGATATTTCGTTTCGTGCTCTTTCAGAGATTCTTCCTCATTAAATTTCTGTTGACAGAATTGACATTGCGGGTTATTCTCTTTCGTTTCAAACTCTGCAAACAATTCCACTTGTGAATCTCTTTCCAATTGCATTATCTCCGCATCGATGTCGACATTTTCCAGGAATTCTTCACATTTATCCCAAGTAAAAATAATCTCCTCTGAAGCAATTTCGCCACTTTCGATTGTTGCTGCTGTCTGAGAACTCGTCGATGGTCTTTCAAAGGTATCTCTGTTCTCATTCTTTTCTCCACAGGACGTACGCTGATTCTGTTCGGTGTTCTAAAATATATTTAATACCATGAAATTAAATGAAATAAAACACCATTGTTACCAATCATATGCCAAATGATAACGTAGTAAAAGTACTATGAAAAACATCAAACGAATGTAACAAGAAATGGAATTAATAATGTTATATTTAAATTATTAACTGTAACAAAAAATTTGACGTTTTGAAAATATCAAACGAAACAAAAATGTGAAAATTGACGATATATGTTTACCAAATAAAGCGTATTTAATTAAAATAAATTACATTCAGTTCCGTACTTTTACGGGGTCATATTTTAGACTAACAATGCGAAATTATATTAATTAGGAAAAAATTGTTAAAAACGTTAAATTCTTTTATCATTTGAACACACGAATATTTAGTAAAACGTAGTCTAAAATACTTTCTGTATTTACCTGAAAGCAAAACGGTGCTTTCTCTCGTAGATGAGTTTTCATGTGTGTTTTTAGATGATCTTTTTGGATGAATGCTTTACTGCAAATATCACATTGAAACGCTCTTTCACCTTTGTGACTTGTCATATGCCGGTTAAAACTAGATACGTATTTAAAATGTTTCTCGCAAATAGTACACCAGCGAATCTTTATTTTCTGGTCATTTGACGGAATCTGATAATCGAATTTATAATTTAAATATTTACATTAAAGCACAAAATTCAGCTACTGAAATGCAATTAATTTTATATATAATGTATATAAACGTTGGTTTATTCGTAACTGGTATGATTTATTTCAGCGTCGTGATTTTCTAATTGAAGTAAATTTATTTTCTTCAGATTTTATATAAAATATGTTTATAGAAGTACTTTTTTTAAAAATCTAAGCCGAGAAGAGTCTTGCGCAATTATTTCTTTTAACTGTCTAATTGTTATAACTTTATACTTCCTATTTATTTGTAATTTTAATCGGGAGAATGTAGACTTATAAACAGTTAACAATATGCAACACTGTGCACTTTCACTTCATACAATTAATGCAAACACTGCATTAGAAAATATGACGTGAAAAGAAATGATATACATTTTGTCATATCAATTATTGTAATTAAAACTTTACGGTTTGATATTGTCCTATATATTATTCGCCATTACCGTGGCTTGTCGATTGCACGAGTAAAATTATTACGACTATTTTCTTCCGATGTTACGATTGATCGAAAGTTATAAATTATCAAAGTATCGTTCGAAGAATCCCCCTGCACACGAAATGCAAGCAACCGCAACGAATGCACGAAAATGTTTTCGGAAATTTAAACTCCGATAACAAAAACGATCGACATTTTTCGGTTCTTTAAGGAATTAATAATTATTGGTTATAGTTTTGAGTTTGATTTCTTTGTTTTGAAATTTTTCTGATTAACTGCAAAAGATAAGCATAATAACACAGAATACTCTCTTAACACTTACATTAGCAACGTTTGTCTCGGGTCGGTGCGCAGATTCATGTAGTACTAAAGTTACTTTTCTTGTCGTACTAAACTTGCAACCTTCGTAACTGCAGGGAAATGTTTCTTCTACCGGACGTGGTTTTAGATGTCTTTTTAAATGTTGTTTTAGATTGCATTTGATGGAAAATTGCTTTCGGCAAAGTTCACAAGTATAAGGCTTTTGACCAGTGTGAGTACGCATGTGTTGTTCTAAGTGGAGTTTTCTTTGAAATTCTTTTTTGCATCGGATGCATTGCAAGTTTATACCTTGGTCCTTTGCAAAAATTTCAATTAATATGAATGATTATTTAGTGGAAATCTGACACGGAATTATTTATTATATAATAAATTATTCAATATAAAAATATGTACAGTAGATTATCGACGGCTCGAATTTTTCGGGTATAAGACAAAAAGAAGTATCAAAATCGAAGCAAAAGCGTAAATAATGTCGTGTTTATTTTATGATAACAATCACGACGATAGTTGTATATATAATAATAAAACGTGGCGCTTGAAATACACAATATCCTGTACGGTACAAAACAAATAGCGAGAGTGTCATTTTACAAGAGAATAAATTAAAAGGCGATGTTAAGACCTTTCGGTTTGATCACACCTTCAGTGTAGAGTGTCTCCTGAAAATATTGTGATTCGAACTATCGAAACTCTACAATAATACATACCGTTTCTTAGACATGATATTACGCTTAGAAACGTCTGACAGTTTATGGATGTTTAATAAAACAATTTGCCATATAAAAATTGTATTTGACAAAATAGACAAAATAAATAGAAAGTCTTTACTTACCATTTGTTAGTTGTTTAGTTTACTTTAATTATTAAATATCGAGAATTTACATTTTGAAAGTTTAGCCAACAAATAAACACAACAATGCACCGCAATAATGAAATTATTCTACTAGTGCATCATTGTTATCAATTGCGCGTGTCTTGAAAATGACAATGACATGGAAACACAAAGAGATATATTTATTATTTTGCTATTAAAAGTTGAATAACGAAAAGAACTAACAGAAAAACGCTATTTTCGTGTTTTAATATAATATATTATTTTTATGTTATTTTAAAATAATTCCGAAATCCTTCTTCCTAATATCTTCAGTATTTTTCTCCGGTTTCATTTTATAAGCATTAAAACGAAGTTTTGTTACATTCAGTATTCTCTTAAGAATTTATATGCACTCGAAACTGTACAATATATTTCCAAATCTGCTAAGAAAATACGTGAAATGACTACTAATTAACAAATGATTCTTAACCAGAAAACAACGTTTATGGAAAATAATATCTATTGTGAACCGAGAAGTAGAGCGTCGAGCTTGACTCACCTTTTCGGCTTCGTTGTCAGGGAATGGCTTTAGGAGGGCCAAAAGTGAGTGGGGAGGTTTAGCGAGGTCGTGACGAGGTGTCGGTCGTACTCAAGGATGACACAATTAAATATAAGAATAACGTAGTTAAATTAATTAATAAGCTATAAAATCATACAAAGCAAATGCAAAAGCGAATAGCTACAAAAATAGAATAATCAAAAATTCTAAGTCGCGACAATGATTACTTCGATTCTGTTGGTAAATCGTCTAAGATCTGGACCTTTATCTGTCTAGGTTAAACTATCCTTAACCTAGCTTATAACTAGAAGACGAGCGAGACCCGAGAGAGAGAGGGTTAAAATTTTTCAAAAGATTACCTCCTTGGTTTCCGATCTCGTTGTATGGCCGTTGGTGAAAACTTTCCTGGTTCGGTGGAATTGACCATTGGAGCTTATGGCGAGATGGCGACGGATAGAACGGCGGTATGGATCTGTTGATGTCCGCCCAGAGGACTGTGTCCAAGCCCTTTTTCTACGCGGTTTCGGGCGGCTGACTAATGCTGAGTCTAATGCAATCCCATCCAAAGTTCGATTATTATGTTATTATTATTATGTTAATTGTCAGAAATGGAACATTTCTTTAAATTTATTACTTCTTTTATCCGGTATTGTCACTCTTTCTACCTCATAAATTTGATAAAAGCTGCCAAAACAACTGAATTAATTATTGGAGATGACTAAGATCAGAGTTCGCCTCGCAACCTTAGTTATAATTGTTCCTTAAATGGTCATCTTGATCGGTTTTATCGTTTACGAAATCGAACGAGATAGGAAGTGTGCGAGTTTTGTATTTCCTTCCCATCTTAAAGTTTAAAAGGTCACTTCTGAAAGTGACGCAAAAATTAAAAAAAGAAAAAAAATGATGATGAGAAAAAAATTAAAGCTTTAAAATTCACAAAAGAGCGCGAATCCTCAGACTATACAGCATCGATTTATCAAGATAAAATAAGTTCCAAAATCTGCATAATAAAGATAAATGAGGGTTAGTTGGCGAAAAAAGCTCTAGAAGCTGTGATTAGGAAATAAATATTATTATCAATATTTGCTCCAACTGATTTTTTCTTTTCATATCAAACAGTATAATAACGACAAAATAATACTGTTTTTTTCCGAAAACAGACAAAAATTCAAAATACAGATTTCCGCTAGTGACCTGGGCTGTACAGTCAACAGCGTGTGGACAACCCTTCTACTAATAGAGACTTTTTTGTTATTTTTGACCAATTACAGATTGGTCTCAGTAATCGAGCTTTAAAAGTCGTCTCCTAATCTGAATTAAGATTTTCGACGCTACAAAAAACATACGCTCGGGTAAACTATTTTGCAAGTCACAAACATGTTGATTTTTTCACAATTGTTTTTACGGCAATTAATGGTAAACAGAACACGAAGTACGGTTATTAACTAACACAATTTCGAGTCATCTGAAGAATTAATTATTTTATTTAAAAACTGGCTATTATCATTATTATTATATTTTCAATGATAATTAATGTTACGTTTACTATTATGAAAAAAAGTATATACGAAAATATTTAATGATTATAGTTATTACTGTTTTGGGGGCGCCATCCGACTGTTGCGGCTTTTCACGTCACGTTTCTGCTAGCTCGTGATTGTTTTTATCCTCTATTTGAAAAAAGGGAAACTTTTGCGTCACTATCTCAAGATATCGGACGAAACAGAAAAAAACGAATAGGAAGCCAGGAGAATGTCTCAGGTGAGTCAACGGAAGTATTGAACTTGTCTGATATAAGTGCCGAAAAAGAGCTTAACGTTAAAGAAGGAATTCGTCTTTTCAAAGCCTAATTTCTTCTTGAACATTAAAGCGAGCTTGTAACTTCAAAAATTAAAAGGCTCTTTAAATAGTAAATTAGAAGTACTTTTGGAGCGTTTAGAACAAAATTGTGAAGCTGTTGGTACTATATGAAAGCTTTTAAAACATGCCTGTAGGAGGGAAAAAGTGAAAGTCGCATGTAAAATTTCAGATATTAGAAGATAAAAAAAGAAGAAATAATGATCTAATCATATGTTTAAAGCAATGATTAAATGAACGAAAGTTTATTTAAGGTTTAAATACATTTTAACGAAAAGTTAAAAGTTACAAATATGAACATTAAGCCTGCTTATAAAATTGAAAACTTTAAACAAAATGTTTAAGTTTTCAGTTCTATTATTTGTGAGTTGTTTAGTTTTGAAGATAAATGAAAAGTATATACAAAGTTTAGTAATTTAATAGTTTTAAATAATTTATATTGATTAAAGATACTCGACGAATACTAGAAATATTAAGGAAAAGCTATAGCTCTAGAATAAAAAAATACATTAAAAAAGTACTACAATGTTAAATAGCGATACAACGGATTAATTGCAGGTGCCTGTAATTACAAAGGTAAAATTATCCAGGTAATTGCTTTTAGGAACGTAGTCTAAAATGATAAACGGCACGGTGACATAAAGGACCAGGATGAAGAATATAAAGACCTGTACATGGACAATAACTAGATTTTTCTGGGAAAACGAAACTGAGCCCCTGGACGTACGTTTTAGTATTTTGGCTTGACAAGGAAACACAAATATGGTGACACGCGTCTAACGTTTTGTATAAAGCAATTCAAAGCCTGCAAGAGAGGACGTGCATGCCCAATGTCCTAAGCGACGATAAAGTCGAGAAACGTTTAAAATACTCGTATGACCGGAAATCTACTAACTTCAGCAATCAGTTAAACTTCCAAGTGGACGGCAGCAAGACACCCACGTGTGTATTTTCAAAAATTTATTTCGTCATGACATCGCACTGGTTAAATGCTCACAATGTTAAAAAAATTGTCATAGAGATGATTTACGATTGATACGTTGTGACGTATAAAATCGAAAATCGGACCATAGACATGTCGTGGCAAATTTTGAACGGGAATGTCTCAGTCTATAGAGTTTCATAATTTTTCCTTTGTCAAATCGCCGTTGACGTACAACCAGTTTCGAAATTATACTGTCATTGTAAAATAATGACATTAATAAAAAATTAATAAACACATTACAAAAAAAGGATAAAAATGTTACGTTTGTATAAAAATGATTTAAATGAGAATTAATTATTACGTGAGAAGAAAAATCAGCTTTATATTTGAATCTTAAATACGAGATTGGTGACATGTAATAATACGAAAATATATTGGCAAATAATTGATAGATTTAAACATAGAAGTGCATTGGGTTACAGTTCGAAAATTATCACAAAAGGATGCTTGATAAGCTACAGAAAGGCAATATTTCTGAAGTTTATCTTATGCAAAGGGACCATCACTAGATATGCTTTTACGTCACAATTGAAGACAGTATGAGTAACTAACAGTTTGAGAGGAGAAGAATAATCAGAGAAGCCAGGTGGTCATCTCGTTGAATAGCCTGCTTTCTATACCGTTCTGACAACACCGTGAGGTGGTGTTGGAACAGTGAATGCGAGAGAGCTTGCACATATGACGCCCAGGCTCGGAACCCCGTCGCGTCGGCAGACCACTGTGAGATTGGCAGGGGGTACAAACTTGGAGTACCGGTTAATCGACTGAAAATCGTAAGATTCGATCTCTAATTTTTTTAAGGAGGGCTTTTTGTTATATTATAAACATCTAGATGGTAAGGTCTAGATCACATCAGGATACTTGACACCAATTAATCACTTTTGTTAAACGGGGATTAACACGCGTTCTCGAATCAATGTGAAGAGGATGGGATGTTTTTCAGACATATCAAGAGACGAAAGGAGACACATCGTTAAAAATAAAATATCAAAAATTTAATAAACAAAATATGAGATTTGGAAATTCTAATCCTCAAATTATAATTATGGAATGATGCAGAGAGTGAGATTACAATTCCAGTTATAACATACTACCTCAAAGTATATTCTTTTATCTTCTTTATTTCTGATTGATGGAATGTTCTTATCTTTGGTTAATTCTTTGGCGCCACTTGAATAGATATTTTCTTTAACTTACAAGAAACTTTATAACAAACTTTGTATGATCTACGGGATTTGAATATGGGCGTTGGCCATGGAAAGATGATATGGAATACGTCCTTCTTCTATGGAATCTTGTAGCGTACTCCCCGAATGATACTCAAGAATCCTCTCTTTGGATGTTTTTCTCAAATGAGAAAATGATATTATTCTCACGTGTTTAGGAAGAGTGGGGTTTACAGAGGGGTAACTGGACTGTATACGACACAAAATTTATAAAGATAAGGGAAAACAAAAAGGATGTCGAACTTCCGTTGAGAAGGAAGTGAATTTTACCAGTTTCCTTCGTTTTTACCTTAAAATCTTTCTATAAAAATCAGAAATATTATTTCTAACATTTATGGATTTGACATCGATTTACAATCAATCGGGAGGCGGGTTGTCCGGAATCTCACACAACTATCCTGAGAGAACTTGCACATGGATGACACCATTCGGACAAAGTTGGTGCCATCATTACTGGCTTTTTGTGTCTGTCCAGACCATTTCGAGGCGATAGGGTGAGAAATATTTGGTATAGCACATGTGCACGGTATATTTCGTATTATATGTGCACATGTATGTCAATAGCAGCACATATTTGGTATCATCAATGGCAGCAGCCATTACACGTGCTGCCATTGACACCACCCACCGTAACCTCTGAAGTGGTGTCACTCCTGACGGGGTTGGATTGCAACGGAATGGAACTAGGTCTTCTATGATGACGAACCCAGATTTAATTTGGGCACCGAAGATGGCCGTGTTTGCGTCTAGAGGTCCCGTGATGAACGCCTCGATCCTGCCTATGCTTTAGAGCGGCACACTACAGCCGGTAAGATGGTCTGGGATGTCATCACATATAACAGGCAGTCTCATTTATTAGTGAACGAAGGGACTACGACAGCCTAGCAATACGTTAGTGACATCTTGCATCCACGTATGTTGGATTTTGTGGTAGAACTCCCGGGAGCCATTTTCCAACGGGACAATTCTTGACCACACGTTACAAGGGTTTGACGTGACTGTGTTCGCCACATTGCCACATTCCCGGGCCTGCCCGCTGCCCCGATTTGACATCGATCGAACGTGTCTGGTATGATCTAGGACTCCAAGTTGGATAGAGTAGGAGTTTCGCGGAACTAAAAGACCGTTTGCGGCAAACGTGGATCAAGATACCATACGGAACTCGTATGTCTCCATGTTCGCCCGTATCACGTCGTGTATTTACGCTAGAGGTAGACCAATAGGGTAGTAGAACCTCCTTTCGTTTTTTGCTTTTCCTGCAATAAATGATCCTTTTGCCTTTGTTTTGTAATCGCTTTCGTATATCACCGTTCCCCTCACACCTGTACAATTTTGTTGGATTCCGACAACTCCTAGTTTTTATGGCAATGTGTTGCGAAAGTGGACAATTATACATGTAATTAAAGGGTGGGATTAAAAAGTCAGTTAGATTGACATGGTTTCTCCTGTTTATGATTGTCTCAAGATTCGATTGAAAGCTACCAATCGTTAATTCTCAAATTGTATCGTGAACAAAACGTGGAATATTGATTAGAAAAAAACGTGCATTTTCATTTATACTGTAGTATTAAAACAAGTTTTATGTGCGAGGATATTTCTTTGTGGACATAAATTATAATGTAAAACGATTAATTCTTTAACCGAGATGAATGAAAAATTCATTTTGCACGTATAAAAGTAAAGTAATAATACATTCTGAAAATAATTTAGAGTAATCGTAATCTGCAAAAGTATGAAACTTGGAAACAAATTTCGTTCTATGAAGTTTAAAGCAAGTAGGAAAATTTTAGGTTCCCCTCTTATAACACGGAAGTTAGGTTTCGAAAATGTGTCGTTTTATGCGAATCTGTGTTATACGAAACAAAGGGATGATACAAAACACGGGGTTCATTTTCAGATGTTAAAAAAATATAATATTGTTTTTCGTTACTAAGAAACATGTGTTTATTAAAGAAATCAATAATTTATTTTTAGTCGATAATTAACAAACAATTAAAAATACCTTATTACCCCGATATTCCCAATTTTCCAATCGCGTTAATATTAATTTTTTTTAAAGTGGGTTTTTTTTACAAAGTATCGTCATTTTCCCACGATTTTCGTTGATCTTAATCAGAAATATCAGCAATGACTTCATATTTGCAAATGTTTAAGAATGGTTTTCTCTATGGTTAAAAAACATTTAATAACACCTAAGAATGTTTAAATTAATTTTCCTAGATACGAAGATTAGTCTATAAAACCAAAACACAGTGACATCGACAACAAAACCCGTTTAATAGGAAAGCTAGAACAAGGAAAAAGAAACATCGTACTATTAGTTTTCCTTAAAGTAAACGTGACAAAACGTACAAAACAAATTGAAAATTTTAATATTCTAAAATAAGTGGGCAGATTTGAGACGACGTGAGTGCTTACTGGAATAAAAGGAAATATCGAATAACTGAATTTGTACGTAAATGTTGTGAAATTTTGTATGGAGGATTTCTCAAATTTTCGAACTGTCTTAGAGCGAAACCGGAAACAGTGTCGTACGGGGATATCTTCAATTTTGCAATCATGTTATGGCAAGTCCGTGTTGTGTCGTACGAGGAACAGCTGTATTTGGTTTAAGATCTGGAGAAAAATAATTAATCTATCGTATATTCAAATATTTATTATTATTGTGTATTTTATGTTATGTTGTACTAAGCTGTTATGACAATTTGTTAAATACTACTAACTTTGTTTTTAAATTAGTTTCATCTTCGTGTATCGAACTAAGGTAGAGGAAAAAATGATATCATGGAACCCTGCACGTATTATAGAATTCGTTCATTTCAAACTGATGATAAAGGCGAACTGTAGCGGATTGTGGCTGAACTGCACTAGGCAGACATTCATAGCAAGGGGAAAACCCGTTTTACTTCAGTTAAACGGTTGTCCATAATGAATCAGCATATTTGTGTTTTTCGAAATTCGAAAGTTTTGAATGCTAAGTGAACTTAATTATTTCTAAAATATAAATCGTGTAGTTGTAAGTTCACTGATGCACGTATTCCGTTCCAGAGACTTAGGGGTACATATTAATCTGTGTGATTTTCACGTTTTTAAAGTTTGGTGTCGACAGGAATCAAGTTAACTCAAGATTGAAATGCGTGAAATAAGGATCCCATTAGTGCTTTTAATATGGAACCCAACTCTTCCGAACTCTCTCTTTGTATTTTAAAAACAAGTATTTTAAAACAATTGTATGCAAAATCTAAATTCAGTGTTTGCAAAGAGAGATTTTTAACGAAAGAAGATGGATGTCCCTGCTGTAGAAATATCTTTACGTCAAACAGCAATAAAACAATCCCTTGGTACTGGCCAGGGTTTCAGAAAATGTGACTGCAAATCTAAATGTACCACAAATAGGCGTGCTCGTCGCAAAAACCAATTGCTACGTAATTCAAAGTGTCACCAATCTTTAGATTGCCCTAATAAATAAGTACAATTTTATCATATGTTTTTCAAATTCATTTCCCTAATTGTAGTAATATTTTAAACCGTTAGATTTTTGTATTAAAGTTTTTTTAATTGATTGATGATTGATTCAATCAACTAATTTGTTGATTGTATTAACTTGATTCTTTAGATATTGAAAATTAAATAAATAACATTTTATGTTAATTTAAGCATACAGAAACGTTGCTGTTGTTCCAGCAAAAATCTTATTTTCACTTTACCGAGTGCCTAGTAGGTAATTTGCGGATTACCTAGATAATCTGAGCATTTCCTAGGTAATTTGAGAAATGGAATAATTTTCGCAGCTTTAACGGGTCACCCTAGTTAATCTGCGGATTAGCTAGGTAATGTGCACATTAACGGATTTCGAGCTTTAACGGTAACAGATACATTAAAGAATTTTTTAAAAACATACATTAAGGTTCCATATTACCACCCGGTTTTCCCTAAGCCTACTTTGTGACTTTTTTTACAGAAGCCTTTAAAAATCATACTTATGGTTACACTTGCGAAAAATTCAATTAGGAACATTTAGTTTAATAGTTACCAGTACTTTTCGCACAAAAAATGTGGGTGTAGTTATAATACCTTGTTTACAATTCACTATATTGAAAATGAGGTTCCATAATACCACCTTCTCCTCTACATTCAAAAGTTGTATTGAACTTACTACTGTATTCTATTGTATAAATATTCTGTGCACTTCCAGATTTTGATAGCTCAGTTTCTGTCATTCTCGATAAACTCGAACTGTCGAGAATCTACTGTACATAATTTGTTATAACGTTTTGATATACGATAATAATTTATAGTATCTTAAATAATTTTATTAATAAGAATTTTTAAGACAATAAAAACAATGTTTGGGTCTTTTTTCTATTTATATCCTTTTATTCCAATCCAGGAAGCATAAACAACCGCACTGAAGCTGAGAGTTTTCTGGCGAATTTTCGGGCAGCCCAGAAATTATTTGCATAATTATACATATTAGCGCAGAATTATATTAGAGGACTCTCAGCTAAAATGCGATTACATAACATGGATGCTGTCGTGAAGGATTTTGAAGGATTTTTAATGTTTGTAGACGTCGTAGCATACAAAAACAGGTCGACGTCAGTGTAAAACAGTGTAAATTGTTTGATAATATTTCGTCTGTCGTTTTTACAACTTTTACTTCAAGTCCCTTGTTTTCTGTGCTTCCTGGATTGGAATAAAAAGATATAAATAGCGAAAAGGGCTCAAACATTGTTTGTATTGTCTTAAAAATTTATTTTTAGAATGTAACTAAAATAATCTTGAGTTAATGTGTAGAATTTTATTAATTAATTATTTTTATTTATTGAATTGTTTTAAAAGGATCGAAACAAGAAATTCGAATGCACCGTGTGCAAAAAACAATTTCAGAAGGAATACCTTTTAAAAGTGCACATGCGTAGACACACTGGTGAAAGGCCTTATGTTTGTCAGCTTTGCAAAATCGGATTTAGCGATAGATCCTATTTGAGACAGCACCTAAACTCTCATTCAAAAGAAAAATCATTCTCGTGCGATTACGAAGGTTGCAAATTTACTACTTTATGGCTAACTAGTATCCGGCGACACATGTCTGTGCATCGCCCTAAAGGAAATGTTCCTAAAGTGAGTATTACTAGTATTTTCTATATTATTATGCTTATTATTCGGTAGTTATGTTGAGAAAATTCATTAAAGGAACAAATGCAACATAATTATATCAGAATAAATACAAGATATAATTAATTTTATAAGTGTTATGAAATAATCAATAAAACTTTGCTAATTTAAGGAAAGCAAGCATAAAATTAATTAATAACCAATAATTATTATTACCTTAAAAAATCGAAACATTTTGGTTGTTATTTTTAATGGGATTATAACATTAAAATATTTCTGTGGTTTGTGGTTTCTAGTATTTTCTGTGGAAGAAGATTCTCTCAAACCTCACACTGACAAGAGTAATCTGGAATCATTCATAAAATCAGAGGGTATTAAGCGTAATAAATTCACTTGTGTAATGGGCAATTTACGATATTAATGAATAATATATTGACAAATGCTATTGGACTTTGAGAAATCGAAATGATTTTCAACAGGGGACGTATGTTCTATGCAACGATCAAAATGATCTTCGAGAGTTAATAACAGACTGTAAAAAGAAGTGTGTAAACGTGGCAAATAGTGAATTTGCGTAGTTTACGCCAATAGTTGTTTAATAATGCATTAAAATATTTAAAAGTTTAATTTAAACACGATCAAAGTATTTAATTCTTTGTTTTCACATCAGGCAAACCGAGTCTGACTTTAGTGACATCAGAATTCTGTGTAAAAGGTAGATTGCTAAATTTATTCAGTAAAAGGTAGAGGGAGAGGCGGATTGTGAACTAATTGAAAACACGTTGCAATAGTTTTATAAATATTAATTTTTAGGTTCGCCTTGTTGAAAGCAGTAGATAAGATGTTAAGTCATTTTGTTACACATTAGGGTCACGGTTTAAAAACGTATTATCATCGGCGTAAGCAACTACTTTAGAAGTAATGTTGTTGAATAGATCAGTGTTTTTCAACCTGTGGGTCGCGACCCCAGGTGGTCGCGAAGTCTTACACCGGGGGTCGCGGGTTAAAAAAAAGACAAGCGTTTGTAGGTCCTACACTACAATAAAAAGAACTACACCCTCAGTGAGAAGGTTGTGCCTGTTTATTTTACAGTAGAACTGGTTTTTTTATCGATATTTAGGTCTCACAGAAAAAAACTTGAACACGTAGATTCTAAAATTACAGACATAGTTTTAATATGGCCCTGGGGGTCTCCAGTATTTTTTAACTTGTAAAGGGGTCGCTTATTCGAAAAGGTTGAAAAACACTGAAGTAGATTATTAATATAATCAATAATATATTATGGAGAAAGAATGTTTTTCTTTGTTAATATTATTCAGTAATATAAATATACAGTAATTTACTACTGTTCGTGAAAACACTGAGCATCTTCAGCTTAAACAGCCGGCTTAATATTAAAATTACTGTGTCGTTTGACGTATCCAAAATGACACTTTTTTTAAGATTTTCGTTAACATATACGTATATTTTATTATTATTTTCTTGCTTAAAATTTATTTTTATATATTATAAGTGAATTAAAGTTAACGACGATCAAATTCATTTCCTTTCTTTCCATTGAATAATTATTCAGATTAAGTTAATATATGAATTTGTATTTATTATCTTTTCTTCCAAAACTTAGAATTAATAATACAATGTTCCAATCAGCTATACTTTTACAGATCTACAGCAAAGAAGCATTCATACACACAAAAATATATTGCATGTAAATATAGTGCATTGCTTACAAGTAGCCCAATTGATAAAACCACTGAATACCGGTAGTTGGTCGTGGGTTCGTCTCACCTAAGGGCTGCTACGTCGAATTTTCCGGGATTTCTTCATCTGTGTTACGTATAAATTGGACCCAGTTTCGCACAATAGTTCTTCCGGGGTCATCTTCCTCGGTAGATAACCCACGTCACGCGTTGTCGTAACAATCTAAACCAAACTAAATACACACTTTAAATAAATAATTTTTCTATAAAAAACCAACCCGTTATTAGACTGCTGATTAGATGTTTTATTTATTATTTGAAACAAATATATCTTAATTGCAATTTTATGCGGTTTCAATTTTACAAGTGCCATTGATGTTCAGGTATATGGTCTAATCCTTTCACAGTTGTTGCCTATCTTTTTCTGTAAATGAGATATGAATTTTTCCAAATATCATATTTCTATGTTTATCCGAAAAATTAATCGTTAGTTCGAAGTGCTACTATAATTGACGATGAATTTTTACTCGCTTCACCGACATGTTACTAAATGACTTCGCATGCATGTGTCATGATTTTTTTATCGAGTAACTAGAAATCGGCAAGGGCCACAGTGGCGTGGCCGAGCAGTACCTTACCATGAACACCGGGAGTTGGGTCGTGAGTTCGCGCCTCACCACGTGAAGTTTTCGGGTTTTCTCCACGCCTGTAACTCCATCATAGGGACCAGTCACCTTTAAAAAGACCTCCCGGAAGGCATTTCTCTAAGCAGATCGTCCAAGCGTTGCGTTGCCGTAACTTAACTAAACAAACAAGTATTGGGCAATTTTATACTTTAAGTCATTTTTGATCATTTCACTGGACGCACTTGCAAATTAGTCGATGTTGTATTTCAGCTTATGATAATGAGTCGCTGTTTACCTGCAGTTTATTTATATTATTAATTATTAACGAATTAATTTGACGAAAATAGAGTTTTGTATTTGTAGCCGTATTTTGTTTGCTAAATAAACCACAAGAGTTACATGGCATTTGGCATGTTGCACAGAAATATGTAAATCTCGAATAACTAGAAACTTGATTAATCTAACTCGCGAATGTTTTGTTCGTTGAATTTCGAACTAACAAGGATTTTCTGTAATAAGATTGTGCTTTGAGCAGATAAAAAAAAGTTAAGAACTAGAGGCATATAACTAATTTATCGTGCTTTTCAAAGATTTATTATTATTTTGTATTATTTGGTACTAATCTATAAATATTAATATTATGTCAATTTGTTAAATGTTACTAACTTTACTTTTAAATTATAGTCTAACCTTCTTGTAACGAACTAAGGTACGGTACAGTATATGTAATAAGGACTTGAATTGAACTTGCTACTGTTTTTTAACATATAAATATTTTGTACACTTCGCGATTGTAATAGTTCAGTTTGTGTCATCATTCTCGATGAACTCGAGCTATCGAGAATCTACTGTACATATTTTACATATTTTATTACAATCTTTTTATATACTACTAGCTGTTACCCGCGACTTGGCCCGCGCGGATTTTGCCAGCAAACCCTTTTTATATTAAGTATTTCAACAACCATAGTAATTGTTATATAACACGTACCGCTGTGAATGTTGAGAATTGCTGAGAATCAAACCAACTGTTTTCAATTTGATCAATTTTCTGGAACGTTTACAATCGTTCTGTAATCGAACCAATACGCAATAACAAATCCGAATTTAAAACGGCTCAAACATTTGGCTAAAAAATCGAAATATATAAAAATATTTATAACAATGTCTGAAATGTTATCAATTTAACACACTGAAGTACTCATTGAAAACTAAACGTAGTTAAAAACAAAAAATCGCATTTAAAATAGTACAGTAGAAGCTATTCTTCGGGTTAAGCCTTAATCCTCTCCTCCCGTGGGGGGAATTTTGAAAAATCTTTTCTTAGTGTGCGTTTTCATGACGTATCCTAACTGTGTACCAAATTTCACCTCTTTTAGTTCATCGGTTTGCTCTGGGCGATGATAAATCAGTCATTCAGTCAGGACAAGTAATTTTATACATTTAGATTACTAGTCCTGACTGACTGAGTGATTGACTGAGTGATTAATTCATCATCGCCCAGAGCAAACCACTGAACTAAGAAATGAAATTTGGTACACAGTTAGTGTCCGTCACGAAAACGCACACTAAGAACAGATATTTCGACATTCCCCCGCGGGGGGAGAGGGAGAGGATTAACGATTAACCGGAAGAATGGCTTTTACTGTACTACTTTGGATGCGATTTTTTGTTTTTAACTACGTTTAGTTTTCAATGAGTACTTCAGTGTGTTAAATTGATAACATTTCAGACATTTTTATAAGTTTTATTACGTTTTTCAATTTTTAACGAAATGTTCGAACCGTTTTAAATTCGAATTTGTTATTGCATATTGGTTCGATTATAGAACAATTTTAAACGTCCCAGAAAATTGATCAAATTGAAAACAGTTCGTTTGATTTTCAGCAATTCTCATCGTTCTTAGCGGTAGGTGTTATATAGCAATTACTATAGTTGTTGAAATACTGAATATAAATAGGATTTGCTTGCAAAATTAGCACGGGCGAACTCGCGGGTAACAGCTAGTTTTATATATTTAGATAATAATTTATACTATTTTCATAATTTCTTATACAGATTTTCATTTATTAATTAATTTTGTTTATCGAATTTTTTTAAAGGACGAAGACAACATATATGAATGCACCGTGTGCAAAAAAAAATTTCGGCAAAAAGCGTATTTACAAAACCACATGCTTAGACACACTGACGAAAGGCCTTATGTTTGTGAGCTTTGCAGTAAACGATACGCCAATAGCTTCACACTGAGAAATCACCTAAACTCTCATTCAAGAAAAAAACTATTCTCGTGCGATTACGAAGGTTGCAAATTTACTACTTTGTGGCTAAGTAATATCGAGCAACACATGTCTGTGCATCACCCTAAAGGAAATGTTTCTAAAGTAAGTATTATTAGAGTTTTCTATATTATTATGCTTACTACTCGTTAGTTATGCTAATCAAAATTTGTAAAGCGAAAAAATGCGGCATAATTATACCAGGATACATACAATTAATGTTATGCGTGCTGTGAAACAATCAATGTAACTTCGCTAATTTACAGAATCCAAGAATAAAACCAAAATTGAAACTAATCATAAGGCTGGGTAGAGGCAAGCCGTCAAGTAAGCGAGCGAGCAATCGAACGAACGGCTGAACAAAGCCAACCTGACTATACTGGAATTACAACACTTTCTATCCCAATTGACATTTTATTAAAAAACCAAAAATACACCAGTATCGTTGTCATGTGCGATTTTTTTCGACTTGTGTATCAAATTCCAACGAGTTCCGTTCATTCGTTCCCGATATATTGATTTTAATCCATGCATTTCATTTCACCTAAAAAGTCTTTTATCCATCGGTAGAAAAACTTCCGTTTCTAAAAATGTCCACTCGTCATTATGTATGTCATTTTAATTCTATTTTGTTTTTTTTTTTGACAAAATTTAAAGTTTTATACAACAAAATATTGAACTTATTTAAATTGTATTAGTCTATATTAATATAATGTTCGAACTCTGTACTACAGATGGAAGAAATTCATTTCCGCTTCTGCTGTAACTAGAACTGTTGGAACTGATTTTGTGAAACTATTCTGACGAAACGGTTTCTCAGAACTGCTTATTTTGTTGTACTACACGGTTTCACGAAATTATTATGTTTTATCGGGAAGTGTTTCTGTTAGTTTTTTGGTTCATCTTCACCGAATTATTCTCCGGGACTCGGAGAAAATATATAGACTTCCGTGAAATCTGAATGCCCCACTGTCTTCTTGACTTGATTTTCTTGACACTTCGGCATAATAACAGTACGTTAAAAGTAGCGGGACATTGTCAACTAGTTTGATGTTCAAATCCAGATAAAGATTTCACCGTTTCGTTAAAAGCTGTATTCATAAATTTACAAAATTAAGATTACGGATTGGTAGTTCCGGAACCAGAACTGTGTGATTACTCGATGTGGAGCTGTTTTTATTAGTCTGGAGTCCGAAGCAGCTTTGATCGGAACTATCTCTGGATTGTTGGAAATTAGAAGGATCCACTGCATGTTTGTCGTTTATTGGATAGGTATTCAATTTTGAAAACATCTCGTGAGATTAATTTCATTATTTCAGTTTTATTAAATTACGGATTATTCAAATTAAATTATGGACTGAACTGTCTGCTAATGAAAAAACAATTATTTCATAGGCTGTCCACATTGGAAGGGAAAGAGGAGATTACGATAAGTCGGACAAGGGGCGTGGAGCTTTAGTGGACGAACGTTTATGTTATTAAATTATATGCAGTCAGTGGTGGCCGTAGCCAGGTTTTGAGGTGGTGCGAGATCTCATTGTGGCGCCTCCCTGTAGAGACTAAACTGATAACGTACATTTTTCACATTATTAACGCAGACCTCCGAAAGATTAGTATAGTAATATTATGGATGAGAAACGATAACGACGGTAAATGGAGAGTTAACTTGACATTTGTTAATTCAGACGTATCGCAAGCTGTTGACGTTTTTTTCCCTCCCCTCCGTCGATGGAATCTCTTAATTTTAGGTTATGGAAATATAGCACACATTTCAGGATCATGTTTTATATTCTCACAACCCAGCTCACTCTTGTGTAAAATCTATAGCATAGTACTAGTATGGATGAGGAACAATGACAGTGGAAAAAAACAATATTTTTTTCATAAGGCAATATTTATTTAATTTTTTTCATAAGGCAATATTTATAACAATATTTATTTAAACTGCTATGGCACAGACAACTCTCACCTCACGCAAAAGACAAATTTACATGGTAAATTAATTTAAAATTGAAACAAATTAAGAAAAAAAAAATATATTTTGGCGGGTAGGGTTAAGTAGTAATAAGGTGATCGGGTTTTATTTTTTCGCAGACGATCTATCGTTGCATTTTCTGCGCCTTTACTATGACGGCGCCCGGTGCAGTCGCACCGTTCGCACCGCCCTAGGGCCGCCCTTGTATACAGCTTATAAATTTTATTATATTCAAAGTTTCTTATATGTATCGTTTATATTTATGGTATGTATCATTCATAAATTGATAAAGGTTTAAGGGGGGGTCTAGTTTTGTTAAACGTCCGAAGAGAGTAGGAAGTTACGGAAACTTGGACAAACTGGGACAAGAGATAAAAAGACAGTAAAAATTTCAAGAAAAGTGCGGACGTTATCGTACGGACAGCCCCTAACAGAAAATTAGAAAATTTGCAAACGACTTGTTATGTTCGTATTTTACCAAACACTTATTATTATTCGATGTTACCACCAAATTAGATCGAAACTCCTGCAATTATTTTTCCTGTCGGATCCAATATCGTTCACATACAAATTCGGCATAGCAGTGATAATTGAATTTGCGCTTGTTATGACAAAAAAAAGTATGTGCCTATACGATTATGTAAATTACGGTAAATCACTATGGATAATCCTAAGTTTGCTACGTAAGTGACGGTTTTTGTCTTATAATCTTCTACGGATAAATACACTGTAGACGAGTGAACTAATGTAACTGTTTATAAAACAAACGAAATAAAAAAAATCCAGCGATATCTCCAAAAAACATACCTGTAAACGTTACAGATTCAAAAACTGCCGTCAAGCCCGCGTAGAACAATCGTTTTCAAAATATTACCGTTTAAATTTAAATGCTTACGAAACACAAAAAGTATAAAACCTTCATTCAATGACTACATTTTATATTCATAATTATTTGGCTATGGAAAGTGATGATATCGGGGACGTAAAGTCATCGTTTTGACGTCAAAAGCTGTGATAGTGGTGAAAAATTCTTGACATCACTATTACTAGTTCCTTGATAGTGAAGCTATCACTATTACTATCAAGAATTTGTATCGATGCCAATGTAATTTTTAATAAAACGATATTTGGGTTTTCAAACTCGCACTTGGCGGTGCGTTTATTACAGATTTATTTCATTATAAATCATTTGAAGAAATTATCATCACATTTTAATTACTTTATAGCAACAGCGAAAAGAATTGAAAAGCGTATTTCCAAAGTGGCATACCTCCATTTTTTATTTTTTATTAGTTCGTGGCATCAACACATTGATAATGCTTTTCTGTATTGCTACAATACTTTTTTTTACCGAAATGGGTGTTTTTTCTGTTGAAAAATGTATTAAAAAATTGGATTTCTTTTCAAATGTGACGTTTTTCGTTTTGTATTTCAAACTGTCGCGTTTCCATAATAGCCAATTACAAAGTCAACGACTGCTTTCTGAAGTGTAAATGCTATTGTGTTGGATTGTTTTCTTCATTTTTCTTTGATAACGTCCACATTTTCTGAAAAAGTTTAAAAGTATTTAGTCAATGCGCTAGAAAGAGATCGCTTCCTTATTTTGTAGAAATTTTCGTAAGAAAAATCGAAAAATGAAAAAAATTAATCGGTTTTGTGATGGATGCAGCGCACAAAACAAAAACTACACATTATTAGTAATGCAAAGTAAACTTTCAGATATGTATAGTGTAATTTTTGAGATAAATATATGGTGCGGGGTTACCATTATTTACCCATAGATAAGGCCTTTGGAAGGATTAAAAAATGTTAAGAAAAGCTGAACTACTTCTTTTACCAGATAACTACAATAAAATTTTTGAACATATAGGACAAATTCATATTCTTGGTAAAGACTGGCAACTTGGTAATTGGAAACTTGCAATTCATTCACACATTAAATCAAAAATGAATTTTAAAGTATCCGAAATGAAAGTAATCAGAATAAATATGTTTGTTGCAAACAGCAGTTTTTTGATTTTCTGATCGATTGGGGATGTGCAAACATACAATGTTAAAAATTGGTCTTATCTATTAGTTGATTTGTTACCATTGAAGAATAAACTTAAGCTGGAAAAGATAGATGATGTGAAGAAACTTTTAAATAAATGGGAATAAGTGATGGGCATACTGCAATGACATTTTACAGAAAGTGTTTTCCTGTTTAGAAAGTGACTGATTCTAAATGAATACTGTGACAGAACAATTACAATATGATTTTTATTAATTTTATGTAATCATTGACTTATTTTATTTTTTCTGGAATTAGTATAGTTTTTTACACTTTTTTTTATTATGTTCAGTCGTGTGAACAAGGTTCGTGTGTTTTCATTGTTTTGTATCGTATTTTGTATATTCTTATTTGTTTTTATATATTAAAAGTTTTTGACAATCTATTTGTTGCTTTTAGTACATTTCCCATTTAAATACTGCAATTTTATTCCAAAGTGGCGAAGTCCATGACTTGAAGTACCAAAACTACCATTTCCTTTGCCTCGAAATTTATTTCACTGTTAAACCTATATACAGAATATAAAAATAAAGCTCTGTATCAAAAATTAAGTTTTTACCTTAACATTTAAAGCAATTATTTAAATTTTGAGGTTTTTGAAAATTTGTATTTCTGGGCAATACGACACTTTGGAAATAATCTCTTCAATTGTGTACCGCAAGTAGCCAAGCTTTAGCATGACCATTTAATAAAAACTCAAAGAAAAGATCACAAATGAATTCCTCTCTACATTTGTTTGTACTTTAAACAAACAAAAGTTATCGCGAAAAATACACTCGCTGACATCTCAATGGTTGTAGCTTATGTTTGAGAAACGTATAACATACATTTTTTCAATATAAGCGAACAAACGATGCAGTTTTGGAAAAAAATGCAAGTTTGGATGCTCTTTATAAAACTGGCCATAATTTAAATGGGTATTAATTTCATTTGAACAGTGGACAAATGAGAGGGTTTGTTGGGCAAACGAATGGCATAAATTACTTTGAAACAAACGCAATTGTGGTCACAACAACACAAAGCCCGGATAGTATACATTACGTATACTATCCGGGCTTTACGTATACGGGATAGTATACATTACGTATAGTTATCCGGGATAGTATACATTACGTATACTATCCCGTAATACCCTAACGTAACGCCGGGTGTTACGTTAGCTGGCTGAGTGCCATTGAGGGTCGTGGGCGATGAAGTAGTCTCCAGTCAGTAATGTATTTAACCAAGTAAGGTTATATCTAATCTAATATACCTCTGGAAGCGAAGGCTTGCTCGGGGTTCGGGTGGCGTAACTGGTAGCGCACTGCACGGCAAGCGGAGGTTGCGGGTTCAAGCCCGTCCCGGGCCAGTTCTTTTATTCCAGAAGGTTCTAAATTTAATTTAATTATTTATTTATTTAATTTTAATTATTAATTTACTTACGAGATGGCGCCTAACGCNATTGATTGATGATTTGATTCAATCAACTAATTTGTTGATTGTATTAACTTGATTCTTTAGATATTGAAAATTAAATAAATAACATTTTATGTTAATTTAAGCATACAGAAACGTTGCTGTTGTTCCAGCAAAAATCTTATTTTCACTTTACCGAGTGCCTAGTAGGTAATTTGCGGATTACCTAGATAATCTGAGCATTTCCTAGGTAATTTGAGAAATGGAATAATTTTCGCAGCTTTAACGGGTCACCCTAGTTAATCTGCGGATTAGCTAGGTAATGTGCACATTAACGGATTTCGAGCTTTAACGGTAACAGATACATTAAAGAATTTTTTAAAAACATACATTAAGGTTCCATATTACCACCCGGTTTTCCCTAAGCCTACTTTGTGACTTTTTTTACAGAAGCCTTTAAAAATCATACTTATGGTTACACTTGCGAAAAATTCAATTAGGAACATTTAGTTTAATAGTTACCAGTACTTTTCGCACAAAAAATGTGGGTGTAGTTATAATACCTTGTTTACAATTCACTATATTGAAAATGAGGTTCCATAATACCACCTTCTCCTCTACATTCAAAAGTTGTATTGAACTTACTACTGTATTCTATTGTATAAATATTCTGTGCACTTCCAGATTTTGATAGCTCAGTTTCTGTCATTCTCGATAAACTCGAACTGTCGAGAATCTACTGTACATAATTTGTTATAACGTTTTGATATACGATAATAATTTATAGTATCTTAAATAATTTTATTAATAAGAATTTTTAAGACAATAAAAACAATGTTTGGGTCTTTTTTCTATTTATATCCTTTTATTCCAATCCAGGAAGCATAAACAACCGCACTGAAGCTGAGAGTTTTCTGGCGAATTTTCGGGCAGCCCAGAAATTATTTGCATAATTATACATATTAGCGCAGAATTATATTAGAGGACTCTCAGCTAAAATGCGATTACATAACATGGATGCTGTCGTGAAGGATTTTGAAGGATTTTTAATGTTTGTAGACGTCGTAGCATACAAAAACAGGTCGACGTCAGTGTAAAACAGTGTAAATTGTTTGATAATATTTCGTCTGTCGTTTTTACAACTTTTACTTCAAGTCCCTTGTTTTCTGTGCTTCCTGGATTGGAATAAAAAGATATAAATAGCGAAAAGGGCTCAAACATTGTTTGTATTGTCTTAAAAATTTATTTTTAGAATGTAACTAAAATAATCTTGAGTTAATGTGTAGAATTTTATTAATTAATTATTTTTATTTATTGAATTGTTTTAAAAGGATCGAAACAAGAAATTCGAATGCACCGTGTGCAAAAAACAATTTCAGAAGGAATACCTTTTAAAAGTGCACATGCGTAGACACACTGGTGAAAGGCCTTATGTTTGTCAGCTTTGCAAAATCGGATTTAGCGATAGATCCTATTTGAGACAGCACCTAAACTCTCATTCAAAAGAAAAATCATTCTCGTGCGATTACGAAGGTTGCAAATTTACTACTTTATGGCTAACTAGTATCCGGCGACACATGTCTGTGCATCGCCCTAAAGGAAATGTTCCTAAAGTGAGTATTACTAGTATTTTCTATATTATTATGCTTATTATTCGGTAGTTACGTTGAGAAAATTCATTAAAGGAACAAATGCAACATAATTATATCAGAATAAATACAAGATATAATTAATTTTATAAGTGTTATGAAATAATCAATAAAACTTTGCTAATTTAAGGAAAGCAAGCATAAAATTAATTAATAACCAATAATTATTATTACCTTAAAAAATCGAAACATTTTGGTTGTTATTTTTAATGGGATTATAACATTAAAATATTTCTGTGGTTTGTGGTTTCTAGTATTTTCTGTGGAAGAAGATTCTCTCAAACCTCACACTGACAAGAGTAATCTGGAATCATTCATAAAATCAGAGGGTATTAAGCGTAATAAATTCACTTGTGTAATGGGCAATTTACGATATTAATGAATAATATATTGACAAATGCTATTGGACTTTGAGAAATCGAAATGATTTTCAACAGGAGACGTATGTTCTATGCAACGATCAAAATGATCTTCGAGAGTTAATAACAGACTGTAAAAAGAAGTGTGTAAACGTGGCAAATAGTGAATTTGCGTAGTTTACGCCAATAGTTGTTTAATAATTCATTAAAATATTTAAAAGTTTAATTTAAACACGATCAAAGTATTTAATTCTTTGTTTTTCACATCAGGCAAACCGAGTCTGACTTTAGTGACATCAGAATTCTGTGTAAAAGGTAGATTGCTAAATTTATTCAGTAAAAGGTAGAGGGAGAGGCGGATTGTGAACTAATTGAAAACACGTTGCAATAGTTTTATAAATATTAATTTTTAGGTTCGCCTTGTTGAAAGCAGTAGATAAGATGTTAAGTCATTTTGTTACACATTAGGGTCACGGTTTAAAAACGTATTATCATCGGCGTAAGCAACTACTTTAGAAGTAATGTTGTTGAATAGATCAGTGTTTTTCAACCTGTGGGTCGCGACCCCAAGGGGGCCCCAAAGCCTAAAACGGGGGTCGCGGGTTAAAAAAAAGACAAGCGTTTGTAGGTCCTACACTACAATAAAAAAAACTACACCCTCAGTGAGAAGGTTGTGCCTGTTTATTTTACAGTAGAACTGGTTTTTTGATCGATATTTAGGTCTCACAGAAAAAAACTTGAACACGTAGATTCTAAAATTACAGACATAGTTTTAATATGGCCCTGGGGGTCTCCAGTATTTTTTAACTTGTAAAGGGGTCGCTTATTCGAAAAGGTTGAAAAACACTGAAGTAGATTATTAATATAATCAATAATATATTATGGAGAAAGAATATTTTTCTTTGTTAATATTATTCAGTAATATAAATATACAGTAATTTACTACTGTTCGTGAAAACACTGAGTATCTTCAGCTTAAACAGCCGGCATCAATATTAAAATTACTGTGTCGTTTGACGTATCCAAAATGACACTTTTTTAAGATTTTCGTTAACATATACGTATATTTTATTATTATTTTCTTGCTTAAAATTTATTTTTATATATTATAAGTGAATTAAAGTTAACGACGATCAAATTCATTTCCTTTCTTTCCATTGAATAATTATTCAGATTAAGTTAATATATGAATTTGTATTTATTATCTTTTCTTCCAAAACTTAGAATTAATAATATAATGTTCCAATCAGCTATACTTTTACAGATCTACAGCAAAGAAGCATTCATACACACAAAAATATATTGCATGTAAATATAGTGCATTGCTTACAAGTAGCCCAATTGATAAAACCACTGAATACCGGTAGTTGGTCGTGGGTTCGTCTCACCTAAGGGCTGCTACGTCGAATTTTCCGGGATTTCTTCATCTGTGTTACGTATAAATTGGACCCAGTTTCGCACAATAGTTCTTCCGGGGTCATCTTCCTCGGTAGATAACCCACGTCACGCGTTGTCGTAACAATCTAAACCAAACTAAATACACACTTTAAATAAATAATTTTTCTATAAAAAACCAACCCGTTATTAGACTGCTGATTAGATGTTTTATTTATTATTTGAAACAAATATATCTTAATTGCAATTTTATGCGGTTTCAATTTTACAAGTGCCATTGATGTTCAGGTATATGGTCTAATCCTTTCACAGTTGTTGCCTATCTTTTTCTGTAAATGAGATATGAATTTTTCCAAATATCATATTTCTATGTTTATCCGAAAAATTAATCGTTAGTTCGAAGTGCTACTATAATTGACGATGAATTTTTACTCGCTTCACCGACATGTTACTAAATGACTTCGCATGCATGTGTCATGATTTTTTTATCGAGTAACTAGAAATCGGCAAGGGCCACAGTGGCGTGGCCGAGCAGTACCTTACCATGAACACCGGGAGTTGGGTCGTGAGTTCGCGCCTCACCACGTGAAGTTTTCGGGTTTTCTCCACGCCTGTAACTCCATCATAGGGACCAGTCACCTTTAAAAAGACCTCCCGGAAGGCATTTCTCTAAGCAGATCGTCCAAGCGTTGCGTTGCCGTAACTTAACTAAACAAACAAGTATTGGGCAATTTTATACTTTAAGTCATTTTTGATCATTTCACTGGACGCACTTGCAAATTAGTCGATGTTGTATTTCAGCTTATGATAATGAGTCGCTGTTTACCTGCAGTTTATTTATATTATTAATTATTAACGAATTAATTTGACGAAAATAGAGTTTTGTATTTGTAGCCGTATTTTGTTTGCTAAATAAACCACAAGAGTTACATGGCATTTGGCATGTTGCACAGAAATATGTAAATCTCGAATAACTAGAAACTTGATTAATCTAACTCGCGAATGTTTTGTTCGTTGAATTTCGAACTAACAAGGATTTTCTGTAATAAGATTGTGCTTTGAGCAGATAAAAAAAAGTTAAGAACTAGAGGCATATAACTAATTTATCGTGCTTTTCAAAGATTTATTATTATTTTGTATTATTTGGTACTAATCTATAAATATTAATATTATGTCAATTTGTTAAATGTTACTAACTTTACTTTTAAATTATAGTCTAACCTTCTTGTAACGAACTAAGGTACGGTACAGTATATGTAATAAGGACTTGAATTGAACTTGCTACTGTTTTTTAACATATAAATATTTTGTACACTTCGCGATTGTAATAGTTCAGTTTGTGTCATCATTCTCGATGAACTCGAGCTATCGAGAATCTACTGTACATATTTTACATATTTTATTACAATCTTTTTATATACTACTAGCTGTTACCCGCGACTTGGCCCGCGCGGATTTTGCCAGCAAACCCTTTTTATATTAAGTATTTCAACAACCATAGTAATTGTTATATAACACGTACCGCTGTGAATGTTGAGAATTGCTGAGAATCAAACCAACTGTTTTCAATTTGATCAATTTTCTGGAACGTTTACAATCGTTCTGTAATCGAACCAATACGCAATAACAAATCCGAATTTAAAACGGCTCAAACATTTGGCTAAAAAATCGAAATATATAAAAATATTTATAACAATGTCTGAAATGTTATCAATTTAACACACTGAAGTACTCATTGAAAACTAAACGTAGTTAAAAACAAAAAATCGCATTTAAAATAGTACAGTAGAAGCTATTCTTCGGGTTAAGCCTTAATCCTCTCCTCCCGTGGGGGGAATTTTGAAAAATCTTTTCTTAGTGTGCGTTTTCATGACGTATCCTAACTGTGTACCAAATTTCACCTCTTTTAGTTCATCGGTTTGCTCTGGGCGATGATAAATCAGTCATTCAGTCAGGACAAGTAATTTTATACATTTAGATTACTAGTCCTGACTGACTGAGTGATTGACTGAGTGATTAATTCATCATCGCCCAGAGCAAACCACTGAACTAAGAAATGAAATTTGGTACACAGTTAGTGTCCGTCACGAAAACGCACACTAAGAACAGATATTTCGACATTCCCCCGCGGGGGGAGAGGGAGAGGATTAACGATTAACCGGAAGAATGGCTTTTACTGTACTACTTTGGATGCGATTTTTTGTTTTTAACTACGTTTAGTTTTCAATGAGTACTTCAGTGTGTTAAATTGATAACATTTCAGACATTTTTATAAGTTTTATTACGTTTTTCAATTTTTAACGAAATGTTCGAACCGTTTTAAATTCGAATTTGTTATTGCATATTGGTTCGATTATAGAACAATTTTAAACGTCCCAGAAAATTGATCAAATTGAAAACAGTTCGTTTGATTTTCAGCAATTCTCATCGTTCTTAGCGGTAGGTGTTATATAGCAATTACTATAGTTGTTGAAATACTGAATATAAATAGGATTTGCTTGCAAAATTAGCACGGGCGAACTCGCGGGTAACAGCTAGTTTTATATATTTAGATAATAATTTATACTATTTTCATAATTTCTTATACAGATTTTCATTTATTAATTAATTTTGTTTATCGAATTTTTTTAAAGGACGAAGACAACATATATGAATGCACCGTGTGCAAAAAAAAATTTCGGCAAAAAGCGTATTTACAAAACCACATGCTTAGACACACTGACGAAAGGCCTTATGTTTGTGAGCTTTGCAGTAAACGATACGCCAATAGCTTCACACTGAGAAATCACCTAAACTGTCATTCAAGAAAAAAACTATTCTCGTGCGATTACGAAGGTTGCAAATTTACTACTTTGTGGCTAAGTAATATCGAGCAACACATGTCTGTGCATCACCCTAAAGGAAATGTTTCTAAAGTAAGTATTATTAGAGTTTTCTATATTATTATGCTTACTACTCGTTAGTTATGCTAATCAAAATTTGTAAAGCGAAAAAATGCGGCATAATTATACCAGGATACATACAATTAATGTTATGCGTGCTGTGAAACAATCAATGTAACTTCGCTAATTTACAGAATCCAAGAATAAAACCAAAATTGAAACTAATCATAAGGCTGGGTAGAGGCAAGCCGTCAAGTAAGCGAGCGAGCAATCGAACGAACGGCTGAACAAAGCCAACCTGACTATACTGGAATTACAACACTTTCTATCCCAATTGACATTTTATTAAAAAACCAAAAATACACCAGTATCGTTGTCATGTGCGATTTTTTTCGACTTGTGTATCAAATTCCAACGAGTTCCGTTCATTCGTTCCCGATATATTGATTTTAATCCATGCATTTCATTTCACCTAAAAAGTCTTTTATCCATCGGTAGAAAAACTTCCGTTTCTAAAAATGTCCACTCGTCATTATGTATGTCATTTTAATTCTATTTTGTTTTTTTTTTTGACAAAATTTAAAGTTTTATACAACAAAATATTGAACTTATTTAAATTGTATTAGTCTATATTAATATAATGTTCGAACTCTGTACTACAGATGGAAGAAATTCATTTCCGCTTCTGCTGTAACTAGAACTGTTGGAACTGATTTTGTGAAACTATTCTGACGAAACGGTTTCTCAGAACTGCTTATTTTGTTGTACTACACGGTTTCACGAAATTATTATGTTTTATCGGGAAGTGTTTCTGTTAGTTTTTTGGTTCATCTTCACCGAATTATTCTCCGGGACTCGGAGAAAATATATAGACTTCCGTGAAATCTGAATGCCCCACTGTCTTCTTGACTTGATTTTCTTGACACTTCGGCATAATAACAGTACGTTAAAAGTAGCGGGACATTGTCAACTAGTTTGATGTTCAAATCCAGATAAAGATTTCACCGTTTCGTTAAAAGCTGTATTCATAAATTTACAAAATTAAGATTACGGATTGGTAGTTCCGGAACCAGAACTGTGTGATTACTCGATGTGGAGCTGTTTTTATTAGTCTGGAGTCCGAAGCAGCTTTGATCGGAACTATCTCTGGATTGTTGGAAATTAGAAGGATCCACTGCATGTTTGTCGTTTATTGGATAGGTATTCAATTTTGAAAACATCTCGTGAGATTAATTTCATTATTTCAGTTTTATTAAATTACGGATTATTCAAATTAAATTATGGACTGAACTGTCTGCTAATGAAAAAACAATTATTTCATAGGCTGTCCACATTGGAAGGGAAAGAGGAGATTACGATAAGTCGGACAAGGGGCGTGGAGCTTTAGTGGACGAACGTTTATGTTATTAAATTATATGCAGTCAGTGGTGGCCGTAGCCAGGTTTTGAGGTGGTGCGAGATCTCATTGTGGCGCCTCCCTGTAGAGACTAAACTGATAACGTACATTTTTCACATTATTAACGCAGACCTCCGAAAGATTAGTATAGTAATATTATGGATGAGAAACGATAACGACGGTAAATGGAGAGTTAACTTGACATTTGTTAATTCAGACGTATCGCAAGCTGTTGACGTTTTTTTCCCTCCCCTCCGTCGATGGAATCTCTTAATTTTAGGTTATGGAAATATAGCACACATTTCAGGATCATGTTTTATATTCTCACAACCCAGCTCACTCTTGTGTAAAATCTATAGCATAGTACTAGTATGGATGAGGAACAATGACAGTGGAAAAAAACAATATTTTTTTCATAAGGCAATATTTATTTAATTTTTTTCATAAGGCAATATTTATAACAATATTTATTTAAACTGCTATGGCACAGACAACTCTCACCTCACGCAAAAGACAAATTTACATGGTAAATTAATTTAAAATTGAAACAAATTAAGAAAAAAAATAAAATATATTTTGGCGGGTAGGGTTAAGTAGTAATAAGGTGATCGGGTTTTATTTTTTCGCAGACGATCTATCGTTGCATTTTCTGCGCCTTTACTATGACGGCGCCCGGTGCAGTCGCACCGTTCGCACCGCCCTAGGGCCGCCCTTGTATACAGCTTATAAATTTTATTATATTCAAAGTTTCTTATATGTATCGTTTATATTTATGGTATGTATCATTCATAAATTGATAAAGGTTTAAGGGGGGGTCTAGTTTTGTTAAACGTCCGAAGAGAGTAGGAAGTTACGGAAACTTGGACAAACTGGGACAAGAGATAAAAAGACAGTAAAAATTTCAAGAAAAGTGCGGACGTTATCGTACGGACAGCCCCTAACAGAAAATTAGAAAATTTGCAAACGACTTGTTATGTTCGTATTTTACCAAACACTTATTATTATTCGATGTTACCACCAAATTAGATCGAAACTCCTGCAATTATTTTTCCTGTCGGATCCAATATCGTTCACATACAAATTCGGCATAGCAGTGATAATTGAATTTGCGCTTGTTATGACAAAAAAAAGTATGTGCCTATACGATTATGTAAATTACGGTAAATCACTATGGATAATCCTAAGTTTGCTACGTAAGTGACGGTTTTTGTCTTATAATCTTCTACGGATAAATACACTGTAGACGAGTGAACTAATGTAACTGTTTATAAAACAAACGAAATAAAAAAAATCCAGCGATATCTCCAAAAAACATACCTGTAAACGTTACAGATTCAAAAACTGCCGTCAAGCCCGCGTAGAACAATCGTTTTCAAAATATTACCGTTTAAATTTAAATGCTTACGAAACACAAAAAGTATAAAACCTTCATTCAATGACTACATTTTATATTCATAATTATTTGGCTATGGAAAGTGATGATATCGGGGACGTAAAGTCATCGTTTTGACGTCAAAAGCTGTGATAGTGGTGAAAAATTCTTGACATCACTATTACTAGTTCCTTGATAGTGAAGCTATCACTATTACTATCAAGAATTTGTATCGATGCCAATGTAATTTTTAATAAAACGATATTTGGGTTTTCAAACTCGCACTTGGCGGTGCGTTTATTACAGATTTATTTCATTATAAATCATTTGAAGAAATTATCATCACATTTTAATTACTTTATAGCAACAGCGAAAAGAATTGAAAAGCGTATTTCCAAAGTGGCATACCTCCATTTTTTATTTTTTATTAGTTCGTGGCATCAACACATTGATAATGCTTTTCTGTATTGCTACAATACTTTTTTTTACCGAAATGGGTGTTTTTTCTGTTGAAAAATGTATTAAAAAATTGGATTTCTTTTCAAATGTGACGTTTTTCGTTTTGTATTTCAAACTGTCGCGTTTCCATAATAGCCAATTACAAAGTCAACGACTGCTTTCTGAAGTGTAAATGCTATTGTGTTGGATTGTTTTCTTCATTTTTCTTTGATAACGTCCACATTTTCTGAAAAAGTTTAAAAGTATTTAGTCAATGCGCTAGAAAGAGATCGCTTCCTTATTTTGTAGAAATTTTCGTAAGAAAAATCGAAAAATGAAAAAAATTAATCGGTTTTGTGATGGATGCAGCGCACAAAACAAAAACTACACATTATTAGTAATGCAAAGTAAACTTTCAGATATGTATAGTGTAATTTTTGAGATAAATATATGGTGCGGGGTTACCATTATTTACCCATAGATAAGGCCTTTGGAAGGATTAAAAAATGTTAAGAAAAGCTGAACTACTTCTTTTACCAGATAACTACAATAAAATTTTTGAACATATAGGACAAATTCATATTCTTGGTAAAGACTGGCAACTTGGTAATTGGAAACTTGCAATTCATTCACACATTAAATCAAAAATGAATTTTAAAGTATCCGAAATGAAAGTAATCAGAATAAATATGTTTGTTGCAAACAGCAGTTTTTTGATTTTCTGATCGATTGGGGATGTGCAAACATACAATGTTAAAAATTGGTCTTATCTATTAGTTGATTTGTTACCATTGAAGAATAAACTTAAGCTGGAAAAGATAGATGATGTGAAGAAACTTTTAAATAAATGGGAATAAGTGATGGGCATACTGCAATGACATTTTACAGAAAGTGTTTTCCTGTTTAGAAAGTGACTGATTCTAAATGAATACTGTGACAGAACAATTACAATATGATTTTTATTAATTTTATGTAATCATTGACTTATTTTATTTTTTCTGGAATTAGTATAGTTTTTTACACTTTTTTTATTATGTTCAGTCGTGTGAACAAGGTTCGTGTGTTTTCATTGTTTTGTATCGTATTTTGTATATTCTTATTTGTTTTTATATATTAAAAGTTTTTGACAATCTATTTGTTGCTTTTAGTACATTTCCCATTTAAATACTGCAATTTTATTCCAAAGTGGCGAAGTCCATGACTTGAAGTACCAAAACTACCATTTCCTTTGCCTCGAAATTTATTTCACTGTTAAACCTATATACAGAATATAAAAATAAAGCTCTGTATCAAAAATTAAGTTTTTACCTTAACATTTAAAGCAATTATTTAAATTTTGAGGTTTTTGAAAATTTGTATTTCTGGGCAATACGACACTTTGGAAATAATCTCTTCAATTGTGTACCGCAAGTAGCCAAGCTTTAGCATGACCATTTAATAAAAACTCAAAGAAAAGATCACAAATGAATTCCTCTCTACATTTGTTTGTACTTTAAACAAACAAAAGTTATCGCGAAAAATACACTCGCTGACATCTCAATGGTTGTAGCTTATGTTTGAGAAACGTATAACATACATTTTTTCAATATAAGCGAACAAACGATGCAGTTTTGGAAAAAAATGCAAGTTTAGATGCTCTTTATAAAACTGGCCATAATTTAAATGGGTATTAATTTCATTTGAACAGTGGACAAATGAGAGGGTTTGTTGGGCAAACGAATGGCATAAATTACTTTGAAACAAACGCAATTGTGGTCACAAAACACAAAGCCCGGATAGTATACATTACGTATACTATCCGGGCTTTACGTATACGGGATAGTATACATTACGTATAGTTATCCGGGATAGTATACATTACGTATACTATCCCGTAATACCCTAACGTAACGCCGGGTGTTACGTTAGCTGGTTGAGTGCCATTGAGGGTCGTGGGCGATGAAGTAGTCTCCAGTCAGTAATGTATTTAACCAAGTAAGGTTATATCTAATCTAATATACCTCTGGAAGCGAAGGCTTGCTCGGGGTTCGGGTGGCGTAACTGGTAGCGCACTGCACGGCAAGCGGAGGTTGCGGGTTCAAGCCCGTCCCGGGCCAGTTCTTTTATTCCAGAAGGTTCTAAATTTAATTTAATTATTTATTTATTTAATTTTAATTATTAATTTACTTACGAGATGGCGCCTAACGCCCACCTCTTATGACAAATTGCTTTATTTCTAATCATTTAAGTAGCCATATAATAGCCCGATATTTAGGCGATCGTTTGGCAATTTAGTAAAATGGTTTTCATTTTAATGTTTACCGTTCTTACTATTTGGCGGGAAAATATTGAACATGTCTGCAAGTTATTAATAAAACAAACAATTACAAACTTTAATAATAATATAAATTTAAAATATTCAAAACTAATTGGTAAAAGCAAAAAAGAAAAACGCGTTTGTAGTTACCACCCGAACTGTTTCCACACTAGATGTGGAACTGTTCTTTAGTAGATCCTAGTCTGGAATAGTTCCGACCCGAGACTAGTATCCCTATGAGAATACTAGTCTCGTAAATCTAGACGTAGAGTATTTGTGTGATCCTTGTTTATATTTTAAGGTAAAGCATGCTGCTGAGTAACTTACAAGTAACCTAATTTAAATTACTATGACGGTGAAAACTTACAGCCAACAGATTTATAATCTCGATGCATGCTACATCTTCACCTTTGAATATGACTGTTGAAAGTCTACATACAGCCTGTTAAACTCTGGCATTTTCCCACTAACTGCAAATCTCTACCATAAAAGTATCTACATTTATTCTATTTGTTATAACACAATGCTTTATTTGTAGGAGAGTAACCAACAATAAAAAATAAATCCCACAGATTCAGACGTATGGGAATAGCAATGAACAATTTATATTCATATACATATTATATCTATATACATATATACTATGTTTATTTTCAATTTAAAATACAATTTTATTATAAACTGTATAGTATTTAAATATGGAAAATATTAAATTTAAAACACATAGCTCTTAATTAATAATAAGACTAATTTCGTTATTTATTGTGTATTAATAGTAATTTTTAAAACGATTTTATTATTAGAGTCCGAACAAAGAACCAGACACCAAACGATCTGATTGTGGCCGATGTGGAAAAATTTCCGAGAGTGCAATACACTTAAAACTTCACAAAACATCTGACACTGAACAAGAATCTTATGAATATGAAAACTGTAAGAATGAAGTTACAAGAATGTCCGATTTAAATACAGATAATTGCGAATTTCATCCTGTCGACAAAAATCCTTCCTTATTCAAGGTACTGCATAAAATATTTTTTAAGTTGACAAAAATTTGTTTTTTCATGTCCGATCTTGAACTGACCAAGAATATGTCTCGTGTGGCTTTTTATTTATTTCCTTGTATGCTGTAATAATTATAATCGGTGATATATTTGTTTTTGTATGAACGGCTAATAAAATTTCCAAATATTTCAAAACTTCGGTGCACAATAATCTGAGAACAGAGTTGATGGAGGCAAGTTGCAATTAGAATTATCATTGCACAATCACCATAGTATATGTCGTCCTTTTTTCGTAATTCTCATCCTACTCCAAAATATTTTAATAAATAGAAACAAACTAAAACAGTGTTTCTCAAACTTTGTGTTCAAGGACTAGTTTTGCTTTTATTCTAATTTCCAGAGCACAGTTTGAGTAGTGATGAATTAAAATTCTTATGTAATGTCTAATTATCATGATGACACAGAAATCTAAAGTGTTATTTTTCGTCCGTAATAATATAACATAAGGAAAGTATTGTAATTATCCGAAATTTGTACACTTTTGTTACTTTTCTGGCTGTTGTGACATGATTAAAATGTCGTTTAATGTTTCATGCAATGGGTTTTAGAATCTCTCGTTGTTTTAAAACTCGTGTCTATCTTTAAAGTTCGGCAATTTGCTTTTTTGTTATAATTAATAATATAAGTTTTAATAGTGAAATCTCGTAACATATGGTGTAACACCTAATTTAATTTATTATAATTAATAATATAATACTGTAATTATAATTTTTTTTGATAATTTGAAACCGTGTCGTTATTCTTAATTGTTGCTTAAACACCAAGTAGTGTAATTAATCGATTATTTGTAATTCATTTATATTTTATTTTAGTTCAGTTGATCAACTGAACTAGAATAAAAGATAAAGGAAACGGCAAATAATCGATTAATTACACTACTTAGTGTTTAAGCAACAGATATGAAATTTTATTAAAATTATAATTATTAACAGCAGAAAAAGTCACACATTCTTCGTTGCCAGAGTTTTTGTAGAATTATTTGCAGGACAAGTCTCTTAAAACATTTTAAAACTGTACATTAAATATGTAAAAATACATCGGAATATATTAATACTATTCTAAATATTAATCCACGTATATTTTCAGGAAGTGAAAGAGGATAGTAGAGAAATTACAAGTAAGAGTAAGAAGAGGGAATACGATCCATGTTTTAGTGTAGAAACTGATTCGGTTGAAGAACTATTCGGATATTTTCTTCAATCAGATTCAAATGAAAGTAAAAACTTCATTTCTGAAGTGATAACTGGCCTACCAGATGACATTGAAGGTAGTCGTGAAGACACCAACTTCGAAACACTATTGGAACAATTGTCATCTTTAGATCTGTTTCCCGAACTACGAATAGGCGAAGGTGAATTGGAATGTGTCCTGTGTAAAGTAAAGTTTAGTGACGAATTTTCTCTTAAAGAACATGTGACAGAGTTTCATTAAGAAACATTTTTTATCGTGTTGAAAATATCTAAGCAGCTTTTATTTTACGATATTTTTTCGAAATTCTTTTTGATTTTATCATGGTTTTACCGACTATTAAAATTTATAAATTATTTCTTACTTTTCTTTTAATTAATAATAAAGTACACCTGACATTTAGAAATTTATATTTAATATAGAAAGTAGTGTAGTCATTTAAATTAAGTATAAATTTTAATTAATATTCAAACTTTTTAATAAATTTTATAATTTTTACCAATCAAAATTCCAAATAAAATTAGTCTCGTTCGTAATTATTGATATAACATTTATAAATACAGGTATTCCTCGTACAACAAGGAATTCCTCTAACACGGTTTCTCTTAACACGAATCGAGAATTGGGGATATCCCACGAACAATACGGTGTTTTACGAAGTAAACCCTCAGTGTTTATATACATTTTTCTAAAGTAAAATCGCAACATTACGAAAGAAGGCGCATAGCCACCTACACATTGCAGAACAAGTAGAGGTAACACAAGTACAGTACGTAATGATTGTAAAAACAAAGATATAAGCAACAAACACCAATTTATTTTGTAAAGAATATGGCCCCTACGGGCCATTCTACGGCCTGTCATACTATTGACGAGGTAGTTAATGGGTTTCCCCACGTATCCGTTTGCAAGCTGCGTCTATTGCAGCACGCGTGTCTTTTAAGATATACGTTGGTGGCCCTTGGTGCACCTCACGTCATACACGCTCCCACGGGTATGTGATCAGGGAAGAATATGATTTCCGTTCGGGCCAGTAACAGTTCGCCGTGCAACGTGCAGTCTGGCGTTGTCTTGCCGAAATATTGTGTACTGTGTGCCCGGGCACCAGCGGTTGAACCGCAAGCCTTACAATTCTTGTCAAGTACCAGTCAGTTGTCAGAGTATCGGANAATCAGCAAATTCGTAAAATTTTTGTTTATTTTGAACAATCCGGATAATCGAAAATCCGGATAATGGAGGTCCGGATTATGGAGGTTCTACTGTATCAAGTATATAAATGAATATAAATAGTAAATTAGTCGGTACAAAAGAGTACAGTATAGATAACTTATATGTAACTTCTAATTTATTTGTTTTTAACATTTTGTATTGCTCTAAAATAAAGTTTTTTGATTATTCTTTTTCCCTGTCTTTGCTTTAGAACTGGAATCAGAACACGTAATTTCCTGTACAAGTGATTGTTATGAAAATAATTCTGCATCTTTCAATAGCGAAAAAAATGTGGAGCGAGTTAAACAAACTGAAACAACAATAAACGTAATACAAGACACTGCAATTGACGTAATTTCGGAAGATTTCGGTGTCGACGAAGTTTCTATTGCTGTAAGTTTACATATGATTACATTATTCTTTTCGGGAAATTTCCTAATATTTATATCGCTTGATAAATACAACAATGTAATAACAGTAAACATTATAAAAATCACTCGATCAAAATTGGCAAAATGTACTAGAAAATATTCTTAAAGGCTATTAAATAAATTTACTAAAAACTATCGAATATAGTTTTAATTGAATGTGGGAATTTACTAAATCTTAATAAATATTTCAAAATTAAATTTTAGTTTCCAACGAAATCCGATCTCCTGAATATGCCTCCTGCGTGGATAAAGGACGAATTCTACGTAAGACCACTAAAATATGCCTTCAGATATTTAGAAGAAACTTCGTTAGTTAGAGAAGTAATATACGAGGAAGAGGAATTTTATTATATCGAAGGAGAATTATCCGAACTATCAGAATGCGATGAGTTAGAAACAAGTAGTACATTAAATAAAGATGATAATGGTTTTCGTTCCAATAAAAAATCTGATGAGGTCAATACTGAGATTGACGTATCGTCACTAAATGATATCGGCAATGAAAACTGCATTGGTGATGTATTTGAATCAACAATTGATGTTAATAATGGAACATGCGATTCATCAGACACAGATGAAATGATAACACCTGGCAACGGCGAGGAAACAATTCCAGTGATAAAATGTAACGGTAAGATACGTTATATTTATCTCTTTGATGCTTTTCTTCATTTGTATAACCAAACATTATTTTAATATTCGAAGAATTCTCAAATTTTTGGAATAGTTTACTCTAAAAATAATAATATGTTGCTAGCTATAAAGCAGATTTATGTATTTAAGTAGTTTTGACAAGTTTTAATACATTGTCAGGCCCAATCTTAATTATACTTTCTCGTGTTTGATGCAGCAGTTTATAGCTTCAATAGAAATTTTAAGAGAGAAGTTTTAAACAGTAAGATTGTCTTTTTTGCAGAAGAAAGTGAGGAAGAAAACAAAGATCCAACAAAGAATAGAACTGAGAATTTCACAAAGGATATTCATATCCAAAAAGCGAAAAATGAGGAAGATAAAAGTTTCGTTGGAGCAGAAATCATTTCAGAATCTGTTAAAAACGTAAGAAAACGATTTATTATTTCTACATTTGTCGATATTTATAAATAATATCTGTAAATTAATATTATAACTAATCATTTTATAAAATTGACATTTCTAAATCTGCAATAATCGTGAAATACTGTACTTAATCTGGTTGAAAATATTATTAATATTAATCTAAATTTACAATTAATTTACTAATTTAAACTGTTTGAGATTTTGTAAATGAACTATATTATGACAATTAATCATTTTTATGCAAAATTATTTTATTTGAAAACGTTCAGAAATGTTACCACTTAAGATAAATTTATACAATTAAGTAATATTATAATTATAAGTAACACTTAGAAATTACAATGCGTGTCTTTCTAATAGCGAATTTTCATGCCATTTCTAATCGTTTGATTATTTTGTGGTGTAATTTAATTTCTTAATTAATATTGAAAATTTATATACAGTAATCACATATATTTTATTTACGTTCATTCTTTGAATGAATTGTTTACTAATTTGGAGTGTTTTAAACATATTTACAGGGAAATATTTGTAAAGTTTAAAAGATTTTTTTAATCGATGCCGAATACAATTATTTATTTCTGCAAACAAAAAAACACTTTATATATAAGCCTATAATATTTTCTTTTCTATATTCAGATATTTGAAAAGTGTTTTATATTATTTTTGATTTATTAAAATATTTATACTTTTTTCAGGAACCTGCAAAATGTTTAGACGTTGTGATGCAGATTTTCAAGAGAATGGCATTTTTCATTTTTCCTTGCATTAAACCAAAAAATTAATGCCATTGATAACTGAAAGTTATTTAAAAGTGAATTTTAATTTTCTTAATGTGTTCAAGTCCCCAATCTTAAATTAATCGGCGTTAGACTTTTTTCGTTTATTAATAATGATTATCTGCAAATTTTTAACACATCTAATTAAATGATGATAAATTTCAAATTAACGTCTAATTAAAAAAATTATCAATTTCCTAATTAATATATGTAGTTTAAACTGCATTTATTTAAATTGATTAATTCAATAAACGTTATTGATATTTTCAGATTCTGTGTCATGTCTTTATTTATTTTCTGTTTTATCACTTTATATTTACAATTACTTTACTGTAAATAAAATGCAAGCAAAAACATTAAATATATTTTCAATTGAAAGTGATGAGAAATGTCTGATATATTCTTGTATATTGAATTTACTGTCGCAGGAACTGCCAATTCTCCATTGCCTGTAGTACTATCGCTGTCTTAGATCATTCCGCTGTGAATAATTTATTTTTCGTATTAAACCAATTGTTTCCATTGGCCACTATAGACGATTGTTTCCAGAAT